>NC_085017.1:28377163-28387163 GCF_963854185.1 Sardina pilchardus | reverse complement strand
AGCCGACGGCTACTTCCTCTCCCCGGGGCAGCAGCAGGGGGACATGTTGGGGGGCATCCTGCCAGCCGACGGCTACTTCCTCTCCCCGGGGCAGCAGCAGGGGGACATGTTGGGGGGCATCCTGCCAGCCGACGGCTACTTCCTCTCCCCGGGGCAGCAGCAGGGGGACATGTTGGGGGGCATCCTGCCAGCCGACGGCTACTTCCTCTCCCCGGGGCAGCAGGGGGACATGTTGGGGGGCATCCTGCCAGCTGACCTCTCACCTGTGGGGGGCCAGTGGGGTCTGGAGGGAGGGAGCAGCGCTGCAGGAGCTGCCCTGCTACACCAGAGGGCGCTGATGAGCGCTGGAGACTCGGCGCTGCGGCGGCTCACAGGTGAGGGAGACGAGCGGGCCCAGCTGCAGCAGCAGCGTACGGCGGGGGAACAACTAGAGCGGCGCACTCACAACAAGGCAGGCTGTCCCGCCGCCAATATGGCAGAGGCCACGCGTACATCAGGGGTGGGCTCTGTGACGGAGCTGACACCTGGGATGGGGGTGAGTCCTGGGATGGAGGTGACTGCAGAGGCTGGGGTGGGCCCTGTGACGGAGGTGGGCCCTGTGACGGAGGTTGGCCCTGTGACGGAGGTGCGCCCCGTGATGGAGGTGGGCCCTGTGACGGAGGTGGGCCCTGTGATGGAGGTGGGCCCCGTGACGGAGGAGACGGCTGTGGAGCCGGAGGCGGTGGTGACGCGGGACCTGGGCGAGCTGGGCGCGCTGTTCGAGGACTGCATCGCAGAGGTGAGCCGTCTGGAGCAGCGACGGGACGAGCTGGTGACGGAGCTGCTGGAACTGGAGCGCCCCCTAGCGGAGGGGGTGCAGGTACTGCGGGACGAGCTGACCGAGGCCAACACACAGCTGGACCGCTGCGGCCTGCAGAGGGAGGACCTGAAGGAGAGCATCCGCCTGCTGAAGAGGCAGCTGTTTGCCGTGGCCAGGGCCTGCGCTCAGAGCCAGGTGGAACTGTCGTCACGGAAACATGACGCACAGAAGCTGAGCAACGTACAGGTGAGAGAGGGCCGGTCTTCCCTCACTTCTGTGTGTGTTTGTGTGTGTGTTTGTGTGCGGGTTTGTGTGTTTGTTTGTGTGTAGTCTTCTCCAATGATTGTTGCTCTGTGTCATAAAGCTATCTTTATGTGTGTGTGTGTGTATGTGTATGTCTGTGTGTATGTGTATGTATGTTTGTGTATATATGTATATGTATATGTGTGTGTGTGTGTGTGTGTGTGTGTGTGTGTGTGTATGCATATATGTATGTGTATATGTGTGGGTGTGTGTGTGTATGTGTATATGTGTGTGTGTGTGTGTGTGTGTGTGTGTGTGTGTGTATGTGTATATGTGTGTGTGTGTGTGTGTGTGCACGGCAGGAGGAGCTGCAGGCGCGGGTGCAGGCTCTGACGGACGAGGCGGCCCAGCTGCGCTCGGAGCACGCGAGCCGTCTGCAGCGTCTGCAGGAGCAGCAGCAGCAGGAGAACAACGCCGCCTCCTCCTCCTCCACCGACCTCTCCGACGGCCGGCGCGCCTCCTGCGACCTGCAGCACTACCTGCAGGTCGCCTTATGTCTTTTATGTTAATTATTCTTTATTGCTTTCTTTTTATTTTTTTTTATTTTATCATTATTACTATTATTATTATTATTATTATTATTCCTCTTTGCTCATCTATGCTTTTATCTGCTATTACTGTTTGGTTTTTTGTTTATGTAAAGCACATTGAATGACCTCTGTGTATGAAATGCGCTATATAAATAAACTTGACTTGACTTGACTACACTTCACTACCTGCAGGGGGCGCTGAGCGCGCTGGAGCAGTGGTACGAGCCGCGGCTGGTGGCGCTGCTGAAGCGCAGGGAGGGCGGGCAGGAGGCCGTGCGGCGGGCCCGGGAGCAGACCCAGGGGCTGCGCTCACAGCTGGGGCCGCTGCGCGACCAGCACGACCGCCTGCGGCTGCAGCGGAGCTGCCTGGAGGAGCGCTTCCGCCTCATGGAGGACCAGCGCCGCGAGAGCGTGCTCCACTACAAGGTACGGAACCGTTAGAACCTGCTCCACTACAAGGTACGGAACCGTTAGAACCTGCTGCACTACAAGGTATGGAACCGTTAGAACCTGCTCCGCTGTTAGGTACGGAACCAATAGAACCTGCTGCACTACAAGGTACGGAACCGTTAGAACCTGCTCCGCTGTTAGGTACGGAACCAATAGAACCTGCTGCACTACAATGTACGGAACCAATAGAACCTGTTCCACTACAAGGTATGGAACCAATAGAACCTGCTCCATTACAAGGTACGGAACTATTAGAACCTGCTCCGTTGTTAGGTACAGAACCAATAGAACCTGCTCCACTACAAGGTACGGAAACGTTAGAACCTGCTCCACTACAAGGTATGGAACCGTTAGAACCTGCTCCACTACAAGGTAAGGAACCATTAGAACCTGCTCCACTACAAGGTACGGAACCGTTAGAACCTGCTCCACTACAAGGTAGGGAACCAATAGAACGTGCTCCACTGCAAGGTACGGAACTAATCATTAGAACCTCGGCCTCCTCCACTACAAGGTACGGAAATGACCAACAGAGCGTCAGCCAGCTCCAGAGTCTGCCTCATTACAAGAAGCAGAGTTAAGCTCTAATGTGTGCGCTGTCCCACGTGTATAACTTGTGATGTCTAAGGTGCTTTACCTGCTGTGGCATCCCAGGTGTGTTACCTGTTGTGGTGTTGTTCCCCAGGAGACGGTGGTGCAGCTGGAGGACAGCAGCCGGCAGCTGAAGATGGAGCTGCAGCTGCAGCAGAGGAAGACCAGAGAGATGGAGGCGCTGAAGAACAACCTCCTGAAGCAGCTCTGCCTCTACAGGTGAGGGGAACACCTGAGGAGAGATGCTAGGCTAGCTGCCGTCTCAGGTGAGGGGAACACCTGAGGAGAGATGTTAGGCTAGCTGCCGTCTCAGGTGAGGGGAACACCTGAGGAGAGATGTTAGGCTAGCTGCCGTCTCAGGTGAGGGGAACACCTGAGGAGAGATGTTAGGCTAGCTGCCGTCTCAGGTGAGGGGGAACACCTGACGAGAGATGTTAGGCTAGCTGCCGTCTCAGGTGAGGGGGAACACCTGTCCTGAGTAAAGATGTTAGGCTAGCTGCGGTCTCAGGTGAGGGGAACACCTGTCCTGAGGAGAGATGTTAGGCTAGCTGCCGTCTCAGGTGAGGGGAACACCTGAGGAGAGATGTTGGGCTAGCTGCCGTCTCAGGTGAGGGGGAACACCTGAGGAGAGATGTTAGGCTAGCTGCCTCTACAGGTGAGGGGGAACACCTGAGGAGAGATGTTGGGCTAGCTGCCGTCTCAGGTGAGGGGGAACACCTGAGGAGAGATGTTAAGTGCCTCTACACCTGAGTAGAGATGTTAGCTATCTCCATAGGTGAGGAGAACACCTGAGATGTTAGCTGCTTCTACAGGTGAGGGGAACACCTGAGGAGAGATGTTAGCTGCCTCTACAGGTGAGGGGGGACATTTGAGTAATGTTAGCTGCCTCTACAGGTAAGGGGGGACATTTGAGTAATGTTAGCTGCCTCAACAGGTAAGGGGGGACATTTGAGTAATGTTAGCTGCCTCTACAGGTGAGGGGGGACATTTGAGTAATGTTAGCTGCCTCTACAGGTAAGGGGGGACATTTGAATAGGGGTTCGCTACCTCCATATGTGAGGGGTACACCTGGGGAGATGTTAGCTGCTTCGGCAGGTGAGGTGAACACCTGCCTTTACACTGAGGGCAGCCATTTGTGTAGCATAAGTAGTATCCTGTAAGATCTCTGCCTGCAGTCTCATGCTTCTGTGTGTGTTTGTGTGTGTGTGTGTGTGTGTGTGTGCGTGCGTGTGTTTAGAGCCAGCCCAGAGGACCATGAGGAGGTGAAGCCCCCAGCTCTTGGAGACCACAGCAACCAGCAGCCCTCTATGGTGGAGGTGCAGACCTGAGACAGTCAGTGTGTGTGTGTGTGTGTGTGTGTGTGTGTGTGTGTGTGTGTGTGTGTGTGTGTGTGTGTGTGTGTGTGGTCGAGGGGGCTACTTGAGTTGAGTATGTGCTGTAAGTATGTGGGTGGGCCGCGTATGTGTGCTTGGAGTGTATGCGTCTCGCGTGTGGGGAGAATCAATAAGGTTTGTCAGCGTATGTGTGCTTGGAGTGTATGCGTCGTGTGTGTGTGTGTGGGGAGAATCAGTAAGGTTTGTCAGCATGGAATGGCTTCTTCTCTTACTGCATATCTGTAGCAAAAGCTGCACGGACATCCACTCTAGCTCTAGCGCTAGCTCCATTGTGTGTTGGAGTTCGTAGAAGAGGGCTGTTCTACAACAGGGGTGTCAAAATGACGAACCGGGGGCCAAATCCAGTCGTCCGCCCCCTCGACATTTTGGGTAGGAAGGGACATAGAATAATTAAACGTAGCACTACAAACCACCCACAGGAAGGAAGATGCAGAAAGAAGAAACGAGGTTTGCTGTGCTACCAACCATAACATCATGTTTGCATACACTACTACTGTGCTCTCTACGCTGGTGAACAACAGACTCTTGAAGACGAAGGAAGAGCAGCACACATCAGCACATGAACCTATATGCCTTGTTTACTCATCAGTGGATACAGCAAAGGAATACAGGAAACGGTCAACAACATAGCATATCAATAGGTGGATTCGACTTAAGACGACTACATAACGTGGTTATTAGTGAGATTGATATGTTTTCAACCATGACGAATGCACAACTCCGGGTTGGAAACGTATCAGAAACTCCATCAGAAATAACCACGTTATGTGGTTGTCTTAAGACAACGGCTACATGAAGTCGAATCCACCTCATTATCCCACAAGGTCCCATTCCAACACATCCGTCCCCACTGCCTGAGACGAGTCGACACCCCTGTGGTCAACACCGCTCTCAGAATGTAGATGTCACTGTTTACTTTTAGAACCTTGAGTGACTGCTATGTAGTACACTGAACATTCTAGAACAGGCTGCTCCCCATGAGTGGGTTGAAATGATCCAAGCGTTTAATAAAAGACTTTGAACAAACTGTGCGAGTGACTGTGTGTGTGCCTTTACTGTGAGACTCAGCCGAGACTTGGCCATATATGGCGATTGCTATGGTACAGCTAAACAAGAGGAGAGAATGATGAAAGACTCGAGACTGGCTAAGTGCTGTACCTCTACAGGCAGAAAGAACCCCTCTTCAGCCACCTTAACGTAAACAGCCGTGGCACTTTTGGGACGACACACGGCGCCACTAATCAGATGAGTCACGTCTTCCAGAAAATAACGACGCTCGACCAAAGCCTCAATGAAAACAATTTATTCTTAATGTACAACTGACTTGACAGAGAGAAGAGAAACACAGAAAAAAAAAAAAAAGTCACAAGTGTATCACAATATTAAAAAGACAATAAACAAAACCACTGGGACAAGTACTTAAAAAAAGAAGTAGAAAAGTCATTGCTGAGAGAGAGAGAGAGAGAGAGAGAGAGAGAGAGAATGAGAGGAGAGAGAGAGAGAGAGAGATGCTGGTGGTGTCATGTCAAGATGAAGCGAGACAATGCGATGGAAGAGAGTACATCTGCCCTCCTCTCCTGCCTGGGCCTGAGCCACTAGCATTAGCAACTGCTCATGTTCACCTGCTAGCCGCTAGCATTAACAACTGCTCTTCTTTACCTGCTGGCCACTAGCATTAGCAACTGCTGCTCTTTACCAGCTAGCCACTAGCATTAGCAACTGTTCATATTGACCAGCAAGCTGGTAGCATTAGCAACTGCTCGTCTTTACCAGCTAGCCGCTAGCATTAGCAACTGCACATCTTCACCTGCTAGCTGTTAGCATTAGCAACAGCCTCCTTCACCTTTTAGCCGCTGGCATTAGCAACTGCTCAATTTATCAGCTAGATGCTAGCTTTAGAATCTTCTCACTTTTACCAGCTAGCCGCTAGCATTAGCATCTGTTCATCTTTATCAGCTGAAGGGGGGGGGGAACAAGCCAAGCTGGGAAATCAACAGCACACACAGAAGGCCAAGCACACTAATCAGGGCACTACACACTACCTCACCTGATAATGGGGGTGGGGACAAACCAATCCGTTTAGAAAAATACTTTTTTTACATAGTACAAAACACCTGGGGCTTTCTGAGGTGAGAAATCTGCCGCAGTATTTAGTGAGCCGGAGTTTTAACTCCTCCTCCTCTCAGGGGAAAGGGGTGTGCAGGCCTTCTAGCCTGGGGGGGGATGGGATGGGATGGGGTGGGGGTGTGGCCATGGGGTTGGGGGTGCGGTCATGAGATGGGCAGGTTGGGTGATTGTGTTTGGGGGCGGGGCCAATGTTCTGCAGGTTCCTCAACCCTGGACCTCGGCGTCGGCCGCACCCTCTGGATCCTCATCGTTGTAGATGTTCTCCGCCTGCAAGAGAACAGGGTTCCAAGTAAGCTGCGGTTCTGGAGCAGTTATTTAACGGGGCGGGAGTGAGCACAAACTGAACTAGAATCAAGGGCAGCTGAAAGAATTGATCTGTGGCGATCTAATAGGCAAGCAGGTGCAATTCATGTGTGTGTACTTGACATGTATGCGTGTGGTACTAATGTACTGTGTGTGTGTGGTTGATTAGTGTATGGTTGCGTGTGCAGGTGTGAAATTGATTTTGATTGAGTGTGTGTGTGTGCGTATGTCTGTATGTGTAGTCGGGTGAGTCGGCATTTAGTTAATGTGTGGTGAGCGTGTGGTTATTTTGAATGCAGTTGAATGGTGCGTGTAGTTATTTTGAGTGTTGTTGAATGGTGTGTGTGTGTGTGTGTGTGTGTGTAGTTAGTTTACCATCTGCCAGACTTGCATGATGTTGTCCTCGGAGACGGAGCAGATGACCCAGGGCTCGTTGGGGTTCCAGGAGAAGTCTGAGATCTTGGCTGTGTGGCCGCCGTGGATGAACTGAGGAGACAGAGAACGTGAGCAACACACTCTTACACCATCAGAGCAGCATGCTCGTTAGGATGTGTGTGTGTGTGTGTGTGTGTGTGTGTGTGTGTGTGTGTGTGTGTGTGTGTGTGTGTGTGTGTGTGTGTGTTTGATCTTGGCTGTGTGGCCGCCGTGGATGAACTGAGGAGACAGAGAACGTGAGCAACACACTCTTACACAATCAGAGCAGCATGCTCGTTAGGGTGTGTGTGTGTGTGTGTGTGTGTGTGTGTGTGTGTGTGTGTGTGTGTGTTTGATCTTGGCTGTGTGGCCGCCGTGGATGAACTGAGGAGACAGACAACGTGAGCAACACACTCTTACACAATCAGAGCAGCATGCTCGTTAGGGTGTGTGTGTGGGTGTGTGTGTGTGTGTGTGTGTGTGTGTGAGTGAGACCCACCAGCAGCTCGGGGGGACCATCCTCAGCATCTTCAGGCGACTGCTCCTCTCCAATTTTACTGCAAAACAAACACACACATGAGAACCGGACACAGACGGACACGGACACACACTCTTGGGTTCCAACAGGAAGTGGGCGTGTCCTACCTGAGGTCCCAGACGTTGAGTCTTCTGTCGGTCCCGCTGGATGCCAGGATGGTCTCGTTATGGGGAGACCACTGGACCTAAACCACACACACACACACACGCTTCACTGAAACTGGGAATTTACACTGCAAGGCAGACTGGGCTAGTGTTCTGGTTCTGTGTGGACTGGGTCGGGATTCTGGTTCTGTGTGGACTGGGTCAGGGTTCTGGTTCTGTGTGGACTGGGTCGGGGTTCTTGTTCTGTGTGGACTGGGTCGGGGTTCTTGTTCTGTGTGGACTGGGTCAGGGTTCTGGTTCTGTGTGGACTGGGTCAGGGTTCTGGTTCTGTGTGGACTGGGTCGGGGTTCTGGTTCTGCGGGACTGGGTCGGGGTTCTGGTTCTGTGTGGACTGGGTCGGGGTTCTGGTTCTGTGTGGACTGGGTCGGGGTTCTTGTTCTGTGTGGACTGGGTCAGGGTTCTTGTTCTGTGTGGACTGGGTCGGGGTTCTGGTTCTGTGTGGACTGGGTCAGGAGTGCAGTGCTGCTGCCGCCACTCAACGGGTCCTACCTGGAAGATCTCGTCCTTGTGCGACTCAAACGAGTGCAGCTTCAGCTTCAGGTTTCGCAGATCCCAAAGAGCCACCGTCTGCCAGGACCACACGCGCGCGCGCGCGCACACACACACACGTCAATCACAGAGGACCGCACTTAACACCTCACACAATTCCAAACACATTATCTCAGCAGACCATACACAATCACCTTCCAATTTCACCGGTGCTACCTGCCAACAGGAACCGGCTCGCTTTTCCACAGACTGAGTTCCAGAGTAGTGCTGCGTTGCTACTTCACTGTTTACGTGCGCTTTTGTATCCCAAAACAACCGGCAGAAATGGAGACGTGGTGGAGAAACTTATTACGATTAACTTTGAGCACAAAAAGCTCAAATGTCGAGAGAGTTCAACTGTATCACTGTATCCATTTGTGGAATAAAACCGGACGTGCCCTAAATGTTGCATGTGTATTTATTGCAGTCGCTAGAAAAGCATGCTAGCCAACGTCTAGTTAGCCTGACCAGAAACACCACAGTTCATATCGGCATGCTAGGTATCTAGTTGCTATGTGTTTTCAATTGGTTCTAATGGGTCAACAAGCTAACTTTACCGTTCGGGAGCTTACAGTAACCTACAATGATCTGTGTGTTCTGGACACATTTGTGTCGCATATAAACAATAAACCGTATCAAAATTAAAAGTGGTGAAGAAACCTTTATTCACATTGAATATTTCAAGCTACGACCCCCGGAGCCACTGCCATTGTCATCTTATTTTTTTTGTTACTCCCGCCTCGGTGGACAACGCAAGCTTCGGATTTGCTGATATCCCGCTCCCAACACCTGACGTAACTGGTGCTCATTTCTGGACCAGCTCGAAGTTGGTGCCGAGTTGGAACCAGTTTTCCTGGCCCAGAGCCAGGTTATTTTGCGTGGAAAAGCAAAGAACCGGTTCCAGACTTGGCACTGGCTCTGAACCAGCACCAGAACCGCGTCGGTGGAAAAGGGGTATGTGTTTACCACTGGCATGAAGGCAGTATACAAACTCTGAACTGTGACCTTTCCTCTCTGAACTGTGACCTTTCCTCTCTGTACCAGTAGGGGGATTCGACTTCATGTAACCGCCTACAGCCGTCTTAAGCAAAGATCATGAAGGGCGGAGCAAGATACTTCATGAGAAGCCACTTCCTGGAAGCCGAATCACAAGAGGGAGGGGGGGGCAAAATCCCCCTTTATTCAGAGCTGTTCCATTGAAGTCTATGGACATGACGCGCATGACACACCCCCTTTATGCAGAGGAAGTGATCCCCGTTTTGCGGCCAATAGACATGAACTACGACGACGTATCTTGCTCCGCCTTAAGTATCTTTGTCTTAAGCTGACTGCATACATCATTGTTATTTCTGAGATTCTGATATGTTCTTAGCCCGGAATTGCACAATTCCGGGTCGCAAACTCATCCCGCTATCGTTGAGATGTGAACTCTGAACTTTGACCTTTCCTCCCTATACCAGTGTGCTGTGCTGTGCTGTGCTGCTCAGCGCTGAAGGCTGACCTTGTCAGCTGAGCCGGTGGCCAGGATGAACTCGCTGTAGGGGTTGAAGGACAGGCAGTTGACCTCGGCAGTGTGTGCGTCCACCGCGTGGCTGGGCTTGGACGTGTTATTGGACCGGGTGTCCCAGCTGGGGTAGACAGAACAGGATCACATGAGCACACTCACACTCACACTCACACTCACACTCACACTCACACTCACACTCACACTCTTTTATCATAGATTACATGCAAGTCTCACATCTACCTGAACATACAGACACACACACACACACACACATTCTTGTTGATGACATTTCATATCCATGCATGTGTACGTACACACACACTTGTTGTAGATTAAATTTAATTTTCATATC
>NC_085017.1:28364663-28374663 GCF_963854185.1 Sardina pilchardus | reverse complement strand
TAAGCTTTGCTTCTCCTCTTTCATTTGATATGCGTGTCATGTCTGTGCGATGCGGGATCCACGACCACGAGTCCTAATTCAAGCGAGTTCTGAACGCAGAGCAATATAGACTGTAAATATGATATACTTTGATTTAACTTCATACTTGATCGTACAGACACGTGTTTAGTCTCGTTGGAAAGCCCCGGTTCTGCTCTTTCGTGCAATATAAGTCTCATCTCGCTATGACTAATACTCGCGGAGCAATGTAACAAAGAAGAATGTGTGCGTTTTTTGACGCACTTTGCGTCCGTCGGGCTCATTGTAACTTTTTCACGGACCCCCTGGCAACACGTCACGGACCCCCAGGGGTCCGCGGACCCCACTTTGAGAACCACTGTTCTAGAGAGATCTAACTGCATATATTTACACAGCAACAGCACAGGAACTTCACAGCAATCAGTGGAACTTCCAAACACACCTCAGATTAAGTGAGTTAAGACAAGTAAACTGACAGAGGAAAAATAATGTGTGTGTGTGTGTGTGTGTGTGTGTGTGTGTGTACCAGGTTTGGAGGGGTGTTTGGTGTAGTCGAAGACGAGCACGTCGCTGGTGGGGGTCTTGGTGGCGATGATGCAGGGGTTCTGGGGCATGTAGCGAGCCCTGTTGACCTCCCCCTCGTGGTTAATCTTAATCTCAATCTCTATCTTTCCACTCACCGAGCCAAAACCACCAAACTCTACAAGACACAAAACACACAAGGAAGACACGTTACACTCACACATTTGCATTACATTCAATATTACTACCAGAGGATGAGAGCGCAGTCGTTTAAAGGAACACTTCACCGATTAGCATTAAACTTTGTATCTTTAGAAAACCAGTCATGTTTTTGAATGGTCGTGCATCATTCCATCAGTTTGCCTTGAGATGGGAGAAATACGGATTTCAATGTTGGACTTCCTGCTTTCAATGATGTAAAAATCATAATTTTACATCATTGAAAGCAGGAAGTCCTATTCATGGGTTTCATTGAAATCCGTATTTCTCCCATCTCAAGGCAAACTGAGGGAATGATGCATGACCATTCAAAAACATGACTGGTTTTCTAAAGATACAAAGCTTAATGCTAATCTGTGAAGTGTCCCTTTAAGTCAAAGTGTACTAGAAGGAGAAAGTTGTAGAAGAAGGACTGAGATAGAGGAGGGAAGAAAGACAGAAGTGTATACATTGCACACTAAAGGAGGAATGGCACATAGACGCCATCAAACAAGACTCGGGACAGTGTGTGTGCACGTGTGTGTGTGTGTGTGTATGTGTATTGAAGAGCAGCAGTCCCACCTCCTTTCTCGCTGTCGTAGTGCGACGCATCAAACTGGGCGTCGTCGTTGGGCAGTTGGACGCTTGCTATGACCAGGTGGTTCTGCTCGTCTGAGGTGTGTGTCCCAAGAACAAGGCGGTGCACGCTGTAGTCCTTCCCCTCAGGTCTGCGCACACACACGCACACACACACACGCAAAGGGCAACAATGACAATGTTTGAGTATACAGGCATGCAACAAATCACTGATGTTTAGACGTTCACATTTAGTGGTCTTCCTTCATATCATCCACATGTCTTTCGCTAATTATTCTCTCTCTCTCACACACACACTTATTTCCTTTGCCAGTGCTCGTCAAATTACTAACACTTGTTTTCGGTTTCTGTTCACAACACTTTTTACTGCCCTTTCAACACAAATGTCTGTTAATTATCCAAATTATGAATAATTTAACTCTTATCCTACAGCGACTGAGAGGGAATGAAACTTAATCAAAGTATCCCCCAGAAGCCAACTGAGCTCCTTCACTTCAGTGCCAGTTTTGCCCATCACACCCACTAAGGAAGTAGCTGCCAAACTTCAACAGTTTAACTTGGCAAAGCGTAACCGGCATTTGCCCTTTGCAATCTGGCATTTGAGAGCCATCTACAGTCGCAAGCTTGTAACAAGTGTACCGGGCTTACCGCGTAACGTCAGGAAGCCACTGTGCGGTCAGGCTGGGCCACTCGAGCGCGTGGGTCATCACCAGGTCGTAGAGAAACGGAGTGTTTTTCTTCCAAATTTTATATTCCTCGTTGATGACCCTCTCCTCCACCGCATCATCAAATGCAGCTGCACGCACAAAACAGGAAAGTGTTCATCAGTGCGCCAAGTTAGCTTGACAACTCTTTGACACATCTTTTTTCTTTGAGAGTACTGTTCCCAAAGAAATAGTTTCACTTCATAGGTAGGCTACTTCAATCGATTAAAAGTGAATCGGTATGGAATATTAAAAAGTAATTTCTTAGGATACGAGTGAGGCACCAATTCAGTTAAGTCGCATTAGTTGACTTCACGTTAGCCTAGTTAGCTAGCGGGCTAATGAAGCTTCACTGGTTCATGTTCTACTGTTCAACACATCCTCAACCTGATGAAGGAACTGATAACACTTAAAACGGCAAATATTCGAAATTAAATTGACAGATAGCTATACTCAGACTGTCAAAGGGGCACGTACCCATAGCTACGAGGCTAAAACACCTAGCTATGTTCCACCCAATAGTGCTATTCAGTTAATGTTAGCTAGCTGGCTAGTTAGTTTCATTCATTTCAAGCCAAAAGAGTCAACAAGGCTAGCTAACAAGCTAAGATGAGCTAATGGTAACCAAACAGCTAGCGGAATGCAGAAACTGCTTCACGTAAAATGTTCACACAGTTTCAATATTGTAATAAGTTACTATATTTACCCACAAAGTCGCGAAAAGGGTGAAAGCCATAACAATGTATCGTGCCGGCTTACTAACAATGTGGCGCGATTCGGCCTGCGTAGTAAAGTGACATGGAGTCCGCTGCTGCCTAATCGTTGCATTTAATTGCGGTGTCTAATCGCCTATCCCATTAAAACAATCATTTACGTGGTAATTTGGTAAAACCTTGAAGTACAAACTCACCTTCTTTATCCGCCATTGTCACTTAATCTATGAAGTGCGAATGTAGAGATATCCGCTAATCAATAAATAACATTAAAATGCGCAGGATGCTCTTTGTCTTGCAACTACACACCGTGCACGTTCGCGCCAACTCCGCAGGCTCGCGCCACCAATCAGTGGAGAGCAAACATATGGCGGCACTGCCATGGTGGAATCTGGGTCCTACAGTCCACCCCTTTCTCTCTCACATCGCCATCTTGTGAGCCGGATGCAAAAGCAAATACAGAAGTGGTCTACCACTCTGGCAAAAGATCAGTTTGTGTCACTGTTTACTAAATAATTATGATTTCAACAATGTAATAGGCCTACTTATGAAATTCTGAATGATCGTTGCCAGGGGCGGAGTGGGATACTAAATTACCGGGAGATTTCAAACAAACGGGGCGGGGTGTTCATGGCAACATTCTTTCTGTTTTATGGGGGGGATTCTTGGCTACTTAAAACATATTGCGTTCGCTCATCTAATAGTAAGCAGTCTGAATAGCCATCTCACACGCATTGGATAGCCTGTTAGATCATCATAGTTGTTACCACGTTATAACCAGAGTTGTGGAGAGGGCGCAGCAATTAAACAATATCATTTGTAGATCAGTATCAGCTCGGCAGGAATTACTCCGCTACTGTAGGCCTGGACTAGATTTAGCCAATATGGCCCTTTGCATGTCCACACACACTTTAACCTCTGTCAAGCCTGTTCAATAATCTACTTCCCCTTATTCCATAGTATAGGCTACATTATGTAGGTCTATGTAGCTGGCTACTCAACCAGTGTTTACTCAGCTTAGATCTGATGGTGTGTCCTATCTTGATATGAATGAACAAGAACTTTAACAAAGTGCATTATAGGCTGCACTAATGGACTTGTCTCTTGCTGGCACGGTATCTTCAGTTCAACCTCTAACATGACGGGATTTTTGTGCAGCGTTGCTGCTTTGGTGAGTTCATAAACCGCATGGGACATAAATGGCAGCAATAGGCTACAGTTAGGCCATTTGTATAAGGGACCTGGCACTGGTTGAAATATCATAGAAAAGACTAAACCTATGGCTAGTTCATAGCAAATATTATAAACAGGCACAGCACAGCAAAGATTAAACCTACATGTTCACTGTTCAGTGCATCATGCAAAGCACCTGCTCATACATAATGCCACAGAAAAGTGGAATAAGTTTATCACAATAGAGTTATCCATCCCATGGTTGTTTTAACTGTGACATCTCATTTAATTTGAGTAAGTGGTCATAGTGCCGCCAAATTATACTGCAGAGTGCAGACAGACAAGAAGGACCACAGAGACCTCTGAAGCATTGGTGTATACAAAACATCTTTTTTATTATTAAAAAGAGAACAAAAAGCATTGCCAAGTTACATACACAAGTGCGTTTGATCAAGTTTCAAGATCTTCTACCTTAGAGGCCTGTGTGTCTGGCTGTACCTGAGGAGCACTGGCAGATAGGGCCCACTAGGGGGCGTCGTAAAGGCTTATCTATGGGCCTGTGGCCAGAGCTCAGTAAGCAACTGAGCCAGGAGACCCTCGGCTTCCTCCTCTGGTGTGTGTGTGTGTGTGTGTGTGTGTGTGTGTGTGTGTGTACTGTACGTGTGTGTGTGTGTGTGTGTGTGTGTGTGTGTGTGTGTGTGAGAGAGAGAGAGTATGTATGCATGTGTTTGGGTGTGCATGTGTGTGTGTGTGTGTGTGTGTGTGAAGGTGTCTGGGACTTTGGACACTATGCAACACTGTGGGAACTAAAGGTGCATGAAGGTCACAGGGCCAAGGTCACTTAGGCCAACACGACCCCGGAGCTAGTCTTCCTCGACCTCCGACCCCTGGAGCTAGTCTTCCTCGCCCTCCGACCCCTGGAGCTAGTCTTCCTCGCCCTCCGACTCAGATTCTGCAGGAAAGAAAGAAAGTGAGGAAGAGAGAATGTGAGAAAGGAATGAAAGAAAGCACTAAAACATACTGTATTTTCCCCCACAAGAAAACAGACCGTAGTGACTTAACATGTAAATACTGTAAGTAAAGAATAATGTCTGCCGATAACTATGGGAAAATAAGTATTTATAGATTTAACAGCCCTCCGAACGTTGAGAAGGCCCATTCATGTGAATGGAACTTTCTGCAGCACTCTGAAGAGCCATGTAATAAATTAATAATAACAACCTGTGATATATCACTTATCATTCACTGTGCTGTTGTTTCTCATCTAAAAATATCCTATCTTCTTGTAGACAGACACTCTCTCTCTCTCGCACACGCGCACACACACGTGTGCACACACACACACACACACACACACACACGCACACACACACACACTCTCTCTCTCACACACACACACACACACACACACACACACACACACACACACACTCTCTCTCTCACACACACACACACACGCACACACACACACACACACACTCTCTCTCTCACACACACACACACACACACACGCGCATGCACATACTGTATGCATATGCACATACGCACTCACCTTCCTCTGCGTTCTGCAGCCACTCCACAAACTTGTTCATCTGCTCCAGGAAGATGCTCTTGCCCTTGGCAGAGTGGGCGTCTTTGTGCCACTTCAGAACGGCCTCCTCACTCAACACGTCCGCTGGGAGCCAACGCAGAGAGCACACACACACACACACACACACACACACACACACACACACACACCAAGAGAGCACACCAAGAGTTTAAGACTCAGAAACACACACAAACACTCAAGCACAGCAAGAGAGCACACCAAGAGTTTAGGACTCATATACACACACACACACACACGCACACACACACACCAAGAGTTTAGGACTCACACACACACACACACACACACACCAAGAGTTTAGGACTCATACACACACACACACACTCAAGCACAGCAAGAGAGCACACCAAGAGTTTAGGACTCATACACACACACAAACACTCAAGCACAGCAAGAGAGCACACCAAGAGTTTAGGACTCATACACACACACACACACACACACACACACACACACACACACACCAAGAGTTTAGGACTCATACACACACACAAACACTCAAGCACAGCAAGAGAGCACACCAAGAGTTAAGGACTCATACACACACACACACAAACACTCAAGCACAGCAAGAGAGCACACCAAGAGTTTAGGACTCATACACACACACACAAACACTCAAGCATGCAAGAACGCCTGAGAACATCATCTGGGAACTACAACAGAGAGCAAACCCAATGTTCAGAACTCACAAAAACACAAACACAAGCACGCAAGAGGTGCGTTCAAATTCGCAAACATAGGCGAACATTCGAGGTGAACATGTTTTCTTTGAACTGTTAAATTTGAACAATTTGGTGTTAACATTCCATTCTAACAGTAATTGCATTGTTGCGTTCGTCAAACTCACGTCCAGTTCCACTGTATGTTCACGGCGCACCGCCTCCTCAGACTCATAGGAAACTCAAGGCTAACGGAATACTGTTCGCCTAAGTTCGGTGAACTTGAACGCACGCAAGAGCTCTGCAGCCAGCTCAGCATGTCCACTTGGAACCAACACAGAACGCAAACTCAACATTTAAAACTCACAAACCCAAGCACGCAAGAGCTACTCAGGACATCTGTTGGGAACCAACACAGAGAGCAAACTAACTCATCGCTTATAACTCACACACAGAGAGCAAACTAACTCATCGCTTATAACTCACACACACACAGAAAGCAAACTAACTCATCGCTTATAACTCACACACAGAAAGCAAACTAACTCATCGCTTATAACTCACACACAGAGAGCAAACTAACTCATCGCTTATAACTCACACACACATAGAAAGCAAACTAACTCATCGCTTATAACTCACACACACAGAGAGCAAACTAACTCATCGCTTATAACTCACAAACACAGACACAGCCCAGTCCAGCTGACACTTTCCTTTTCATTGATCAGTGGCCTCAACTAGGTCCCCGAGACAATTAAAATGATTTGCACCTGTATCAACTGCCACCTGCCATCTCTCTCCATTCAACGAGGATACAAGGTACTGTTTATCTTTCTCTCCATCAATCTACTTCAAACAATCCGTCCATTAAAATATCTGCCTATCAACATCCATTAAACTGTTCAATATCCATCCTATCTGCCTATTCATTACTTTATCTATCAACAACTTTTAAAGTATCTACATTCAACTTTTAAAGTAACTATCAACTTTTAAACTATCACGATTCATTAAACTATGTGTATCAACATCCATTAAACTATCTGTCTATCAACACTCAACTATGCAACTACCATGTGCTGCACCTTTCTAAAATAAAAATAAGCAATCTAAACACCTCTCTGTGCTCCAGTGAGTCTCTCCTTCTTTTACAGACAGGATTTATTTGTCTTTTGTCCTATGCAGGCTGGTGTAATATGCTCAATGGTGTTTTTTGCCCCCAACGGCACCTTCCAGGCAGCACAACCTAAAAGGCACTACCTTTACCCTATTCCTAACCCTAACCCCCTCAACCCTCACCCAACCCCTAAACTGAGGGGAGTAGTGCCTTGAAGGCACCATTGAGGGCAAATAATACCAAAGACCGGTGTAATATAAGCACCTTTGTAGAAGAGCACGACGATCTTGGAGAAGGCCTTCATGAAGTGGATGTTGTCGTAGCAGTACTCCTGGATCTTCAGCAGCAGGATGAGTTCCGACTGGCCCTGAGTGCTGAAAATGGCCAGCAGCGGTGCATAGTGCTGGAACACACAAAAGCCGAGACCGTTCAGAAGTGGTCAAAGAATTCAGACATTTTACAGTAAAACAGTTCAGAAGTGGTATGAGAACTCTAGTGTTAAGAAAGTTCAGAAGTGGTAGAGCTCAGAAGTTGAAGTTTTAGGACTGTTTAGAAGTTTTTGGACAGTTCAAAAGTGGGTTAGACCAGTTAGCCTAGCTATACAGTAGCTGTAGCCTGACTGGTCTACCCACATTCAGTGAATTATGCTAAGCTAGGCTAATGATGCCAGACTGGGTAAATGCACTCATATAATAGAGAACAGATGGGGAAGTATCCTCTTGTCTAATGCTTAGGGGCAAACAGTGTAAAATGATTTTGTGTCACTGTCAGGCTGTAGAGGTATAGATGTGATAATAACATTTGAATAAATCAATTCTGTTTCCCCTCCTCAAATACTTATATTTTTCAACCATTTGGCTTTACTATGTCAGTAAATCTGAATAGAGCATCCTTACACTTTTGGTTTTATAAGGCAGTGGTTCTCAAAGTGGGGTCCGGGGACCACTTGGACCCCCATAGCCAAGGGGTCTGCAAAATAATTTGCTTGGAATTCTAAAGTTGAGGGTTATCATTTTAAAAAGACGATGCCCTTTTTTTCACCAATAAAACAAAACAAATGTGTCTATTTGGTCCTACCCACATTAACATCACTCACTCAAGTGACTTCACTCAAGTCATGAGGAACCATACTACTGCTTAGCTTGCTTATATTTGTTAGCCAGCTAGCTGATATATAGAAGTTACACATCTGCCAAAAAAAAACATGGAATGGTGGACCACAACTTCAGAGAATACAAATGGTTAGCTGTTACGGTTATGAGGGGGTCCTCAGAAAATGTTGTCCCCCAAAAGGGGTCTTTGGAACCAAAAACATTGAGAACCACTATTATATGGCACAGACACTGTTCTTCCACCAGATGGCAGACTACACTGTCAGATTGCATTCAACAGTATTGATAATGCTGTTGAAGAACAGGTCTGGGAAACTTGAGATGCACACGATAAACATGAATTAATTCATTCATTCATTCATCATTCATTCATTCATTCATTCATTCATTCATTCATTCATTCATTCAACCAATCAATCAATCAATCAATCATTCATCCCTTCTTTCTGCTAACAGTTTTTTTGTGTGTGTGTGTGTGTGTGTGTGTGTGTGTGTGTGTGTGTGTGTGTGTGTGTGTGTACCTTCAGGTGTTTGAGAGCCTGCTCGGCGACCAGCTCCTCTTTCTTGTTCCACTCTACGGCGTTCATGAGGCAGGTCCACAGCAGCCCAATCACAGCCTGCTCCTGCAGATCATTCCTCTTCATCTCCTCCTTAACATATGCTGCAATCTACACACACACACGCGCGCGCACGCACGCACGCGCACACACACACACACACACATATGCACACACACACACACACACACACACACAGACACACCTCACTTTGGGTTCATAGGAAAGATAAAATAATCACAACAAAATCCAAAATGCACTGCTGTGTGTGTGTGTGTGTGTGTGTGTGTGTGTGTGTGTACCTCTCGTATAGGACACTCCTGTGCCAGGCGCTCCTGTAGTTCCTTCTGCAGCTCTTTGCGGGTGTGTGTGTGTGTGTGTGTGTGTGTGTGTGTGTGTGTGTGTGTGTGTGTGTACCTCTCGTATAGGGCACTCCTGTGCTAGGCGCTCCTCTAGTTCCTTCTGCAGCTCTTTGTGTGTGTGTGTGTGTGTGTGTGTGTGTGTGTGTGTGTGTGTGTGTGTGTGTGTGTGTACCTCTCGTATAGGGCACTCCTGGGCCAGGCGTTCCTGTAGTTCCTTCTGCAGCTCTTTGCGGGTGTGTGTGTGTGTGTGTGTGTGTGTGTGTGTGTGTGTGTACCTCTCGTATAGGACACTCCTGTGCTAGGCGCTCCTGTAGTTCCTTCTGCAGCTCTTTGCGGGTGTGTGTGTGTGTGTGTGTGTGTGTGTGTGTGTGTGTGTGTGTGTACCTCTCGTATAGGGCACTCCTGTGCTAGGCGCTCCTCTAGTTCCTTCTGCAGCTCTTTGTGTGTGTGTGTGTGTGTGTGTGTGTGTGTGTGTGTGTGTGTGTGTGTGTGTGTGTGTACCTCTCGTATAGGGCACTCCTGGGCCAGGCGCTCCTGTAGTTCCTTCTGCAGCTCTTTGCGTGTGTGTGTGTGTGTGTGTGTGTGTGTGTGTGTGTGTGTGTGTGTGTGTGTGTGTGTGTGTACCTCTCGTATAGGACACTCCTGTGCTA
>NC_085017.1:28357163-28359663 GCF_963854185.1 Sardina pilchardus | reverse complement strand
TGAGACAGCAGTGTGGCTCCACATACCTGAGCATAGCTGCGGAGAGCAGCATGGCTCTCCTCCACAGTGAACACACAGTGTTTGGTCACCTTGGTCTTGTCCCCGTCATCGATACGTGTTCCACCAGGTGCTGCAGCAATGGAATATGAGGTCAAAGGTCACATACAAACAAAACACACACATAAATGCAGAGTATGCACACACACTATGCGCTAACATACTGTATACACAAGCTATAGGCTAGCCAAGTAGACCCACCACAATAGCAAACACTCCATCACTAAGGCCTAAGGGTCAAGTCCAGAGCCAGTCTATAAGTGCATGCGTGTGTGTGTGTGAGAAAGATAGAGAGAGGGAGAGAGAAAGAAAGAGCTTTGTGTAGACTGTGTGTGTATGTGTGTGTGTGTGTGTGAGGAGTAGGCTATGTGTAGGTTATGTGTAAGCCATTTAGCAGTAATTGGGCTGACCAAGACTCGACTCGACACAGACTGTCCCTCCCCCCACCGCTGAAAGTGAACTAATATTAGACAGATTAAGTCTGTGGAGTAGAACCTCTGTGTGTGTGTGTGTGCGTGTGTGTGTGTGTGTGTGTGTGTAATGTGTGCGAGGAGATGCATTGTTTCTAAAGAGTATGCAACATTTGTACATGCATATATGCAAGAGTGTCAGTCACAGAGGTCACACACACACACACACACACACACACACACACACACACACACACACACACACACACACACACACACACACACACACACACACACACACAAATACATTGCAATTGCTGTCTATGCATGTTAAGAATATTGCTTAATGTGTGTGTGTGTGTGTGTGTGTGTGTACAAACAGTGTATTCGAGAACTGGTGTGACTCATAGGCTAAATGTAGTCTTGTCTGTCCGAGTGTGAGTGTGTGTGTGTGTGTGTGTGTGTGTGTGTGTGAGAGAGAGGTGTGAGGTGAAGGCTTAGCTGCAGATTAATTCTGGTTACTGATGCTGAGTGACTCACTGGGCTCCTTACAGACACTTCACTGCCCCTCTCTCCTCTTTCCTCTCCTCCCTCTCTCTTTCTCCTCTCCTTCTTCTCCTCTCTCTCTCCCTCTTCTCTATCTTTCTCCTCTCCAGTACTCTCCTCTTTCCTCTCCTCTCCCTCTTCTCTATCTTTCTCCTCTACTCTCTAGTACTCTCCTCCCTCCTTCTCTCCTCTTTCTTTCTCCTCTCCTCCCTCTCCTCTCTTTCTCTCTCTCCCTCTTCTCTATCTTTCTCCTCTCCTCCCTCCTCTCCTCTCCTCTCCTCCTCTTCTCTCTCTTTCTCCTCCCCTCTCTTTCTTTCTCTCTCTCCCTCTTCTCTATCTTTCTCCTCTCCTCTCTCCTTTCCTGTCCTCCTCTGCTCTCTAGCACTCTTCTCTTCCTCTCCTCTATTCCTAGTCTCATCCCTTTGTTCTTTATCATGATTTCCAGATGACTTCTCTGTCTTTTCTCGGTTCCCTCTGTGTTCTTCTGTGTTCTCCATCAGTGCTCTGTCTGTTCTCTGAGTGTTCTTCTGTCTGTTCTCTGAGTGTTCTTCTGTGTGTTCTCTGAGTGTTCTTCTGTGTGTTCTCTGAGTGTTCTTCTGTCTGTTCTCTGTTCTGGTTGGGTTTGGTTCCTCTGCTGACAGTCTGGTGTACCTCATTCTGCACATGTATCCTTGTGTATGTATGTACATACAGTATGTGTGTGTGTGTGTGTGTGTGTGTGTGTGTGTGTGTGCTTCTAAGTTCAGGTATGCTTTCAAGTAGGGCAGAGGGGTGTGTCCGTGTGTCCGTGTGTGTGTGTGTGTGTGTGTGTGTGTGGTTGTGCGTGTTCGTATGTATGTGTGTATGAGTTAGATTAGTTTGCTACAGACACACACACACACAGACACATGCACACCCACAACCACACACGCACACACACACACACATCCACACACACCCACACACGTCCGCTCCAGTCTCACCGAGCATGCTCCCTGCAATGAGGATGTCAAACAGCGTGTCGGCATAGCGACGGTAGTCCAGGCGTGAGCCGTTGGAATCCAGGAACTTGGCTACAGCCTCCAGGTCCCCTCCAGACTCGTTGAGGCCCAGCACAATCGTGTCTCGGAACACCGTGGGCTCAAACTTCTCCTTTTCATCTGCGGAGGAGGAGGAGGAGGAGGAGGGGGAGGAAGAGGAGGATGAGAGGAGGAGGAGGAGGAAGAGAGGAGGAGGAGATGAGGAGGTGGAATGGGAAAAGGAGGAGGAAGGGGGGAAGAGAGGAGGAGGAAGAGGGGGAAGAGAGGAGGAGGAGGAGGGGGAGGAGGAGGAGGAGGAAGAGAGGAGGAGGAGAGGAGGAGGTGGAATGGGAGAAGGAGGAGGAAGAGGGGGAAGAGAGGAGGAAGAGGGAGGAGGAGAGGAGGAGGTGGAATGGGAGAAGGAGGAGGAAGAGGGGGAAGAGAGGAGGAGGAGGGAGGAGGAGGAGGAAGAGGAGGAAGAGGGGGAAG
>NC_085017.1:28344663-28352163 GCF_963854185.1 Sardina pilchardus | reverse complement strand
AGTAATAAATAATGTATACTGGTATAGTAATAGACTCACTTCTAAAACTTGTACTCACTTGAAAAAGTTGTGAACAGAATCAAATTCGATGTAGGCCTAACTAATATCAGATAAGGAATAACATAACGACTAAATCATCTAAATTGTACCATGCATGCCATAGTTCTCTCACACATAAACTGTTGCCTCATTAGCTGGACATCCCAAAACACCCTGCAATCAGTGGAAAGACTTTGAAAACATTGAATTAAAAAAAATGCTTATCACCATTGTATTGTTTGTATAAGGTACAAAGCTATATCATATCTTACAGAATTGTCAAATTAGGGCTCCTACATATTTTCCATTTAAAACTTCCATACTGTTCTCATACTCAAATTTCCAAACTTCTCGGTACATTTTTCTGACCATGTTCTCGACATTGCAGCATGCACTTCTGGTTAAGGAAAACTCAGTGACAACAAACGTGTATGGACAACTGAAGTAAGTTAAAACAGGACACTTGATACTCGTCCATTCAGATGGGTGCTTTCTCTATGAGCCAGCTGGCGGTTTGTGCTGCCACTCAATCAATCCAGCTGTCGTCAACTTCAAGACTGTATCACTTGCCATATCTGTATACCTAGCAGATCATAACTTTCAGTTAATAAACACAGCCTCAAGGTTTTGTTGCTACCGACCACAACTCTGTGCTTTATGTCAAAAGGAAATGCCGCAGTGTGGGGAACATGCTTACTTCTCTGTAGATACAGAATAGCCTACATATCATAGAGGCCAGTTCTCTGCATACAGCATAGGGTAGAGGCCAGTTCTCTGTATACACATTATCTGATAATGCAGTATTCATGCATTCAATTCCTTCAATAATTACAATAGCCTATGATTCTCAGAGGGGTACAAATAACATGTAGAATAGAATAGAATATATACTTTTTTGATCCTGTGAGGGAAATTCAGTTCTCTGCATTTAACCCAATTTAACCGAATTAGTGAACACACAGCACACAGTGAACACACAGTGAGGTGAATCACACAACCCAGAGCAGTGAGCTGCCTGCCCAACCAGCGGCGCTCGGGGAGCAGTGAGGGGTTAGGTGCCTTGCTCAAGGGCACTTCAGCCGTGGTGGACTGGTCGGGGATCGAACCGGCAACCCTCCGGTTACAAGCCCGATGTGCTACCACGGCTGCCCCGTATGTGTGGTCCAACCCTCATCACACTGCTGCACAAGGCTGAAAGACTATTCCGACACATACAGTATTCACGTTATCCAGTGTCACCAGCGCCATTGACAGCTAGCGCTGCGCAAAAAATGTCGCTCCCATTACAACATACCGGGAAGTAAACACGACGACATTTAAACGCTTCCAAACGCTTGCGATTAAAAAAAAGCTCTGGTCCGCCGTCCAGCACCAAAGACGAGATGTCAATAGCCAGTCTGCCTCCGGCCTTCCGCCCATCCTTGCGCGAAGAGCAGCAGGTGGCTGCGTGTCTCTGGCTCAACTCCATCCCCCGCGCTTGGTCAGGAGAAGAAGGGCGAACCGGAGGTAACGTTAATAGACGCCTGCCCTGTATCAATCGTGCCTGCCTAAAGTAACGTGACCGGGGGGGGGGGGGGGGGGGGATGATGAGATCGTGTCCATGCCGACTAGATAAACACGCACGCGGTCGGAAATGGTGCCAGCGCCCAGAGCGCACGGATCCGGGCACCGGCGGGGCCATGCATCAGAGCCCTTCAGAACGCCGGTCTGACCTGAGGGCGAAATATAGCACGGCCCGCACCGTCATGTATCGTTGATACCGAGCTAATTATAGGAACAGAGTAACGGTCGAGTGCGCGGCTCTCCTGCGCCAACAATAGTAGGACTCCCGGACCGGCACGCGCTCCTGCCTCTCCAAAGTTTCCAGCTGCGCAACTTCACGAGGCGCCGATTCCCCAAGCCGCGTCTGCACGCGGACATAACGGTCTTAGGTTGCCACAGTATCAGGACATTGTGAAGACTTATTTCCTTATTTACTTACTACATAATTTGTCCATAAGGCCTGCAGAATTATATCAATAGGCCACAAGGGAGAGGCAAACACATGTCTAATTTAAAAGTTAACAGTCGCAATGCAAATAGCCAACTTGGAATAACACAAGAGCATAATATAAATGTTTAATAAAATGAGTACAAGATAACCTAGTCTACACAACAGGTTATCACCAGTAACTAACTGTCTGTCTAAAATTTCACAGAAAAATTGATCAGCAAAATACATCTCACTAAATTCGTGACGGCAGATGGAAATGCTGTAGCCTATTGCCGTTCTAATGTGTGTCTCCTAGTGCCATCACGGAGGCTCACGCGTAGCCTACGGATTACGGTAGTGAACTGACGAGTTAACATTCGTTTGACATTAATGGAATCCACGGAAAAGCTTGATAGGAACGGTTCACAACTTAATGCAATGACTCCCGGCAACACAACCTGAAGAGTAGGCTACAGGTTATCTCCTGAGCCCCCTACTTTGCAATCTCAGTTACAATGTAGTAACAACCAAAGCACACAATGTCCTTTCCACTTGACAGCATTTACACACGCCGTAAACACAGACCCAGCACAGTAACACGTCGCACAGAAAAGGCAGTTACCTGGCAGTGGTTGACCTCGAACAAAAAACTCTTGCACTCCGGTGACAAAGTGTCTGAAATTCAACTGAATCTTTGCGAGTGAAGCTGTTAAAGTACAAGTCGGAGTAAACCTTTCACACGAGGAATAGGTGTAGCCGCATTTGCTGAAATATGATAATTTCAGACCAGCAAGAAACATGCGCAGAAGAATTTTTGATTGTCTAGGACAAAAATATTTGTTGGAAAAATGTATTGAATGACCCTCACAACCAGAGAAGATAAACAAAGAACTGTGTAATAAGTCAACCGCTAAAAAGCTGTGCACCCCTACAACTGTAAGAGATGGTTTGGTCCAAAGGATGGCTCCTTTGACTGAGCCTGTGTGGTATAAATCACAGGCGGGTCAGCAGTTCATCACAAAGCTTACAGACGGACTTTTCAAGGCAGGAAACGTGTAGTATTTTAATATTTTTTACCGACAGTTGAACTCCCATCACGGAAGACCCGACATGTTCGCCCAGCAGAGCTCGCCGGCTCCGAGGAAAGGTGACCTCACAGCCGCGGAGCGGCAGATGCTACAGGTTATCGCTGATGGTAAGGAGTGGAGGATGATTTTATTGGGGCTGGGAATCTTAGTTATGCCTATGGCTTAATTATGATAATGTAAGGAATCATGCCAAAAATCTGAAATAATGTCATAAAACACAAGGTAATAATTTCCAGTAGGACAGTAAACATGTACACAAATATTGGGCATGTATTAACCTAACCTCCTCCCTGTTATGATTCAATTTTTTTTTTTTTCAAATTCAAAGGGTGCTTTATTAGCATGACTGTTTGTTACAGCGTTGCCAAAGCTACAGTAATCAATATCACAAAGAAAAGAAAATATAAGTGCATTATGCAATGCATACACATATGAGTGCAAAATAAACAGTAGTGGAAATGTGTGTATCTAACCTGATCCCAACAGGGGACATTGATGCGGCCGCTCTACTGATGGGGAGGGCAGATGTGCGGGTCAACTGCCTGGATGAGGTAAGAAACACAGTGCAGCTGCTGAGCAGTGTGCACGAGCTGATTAGGTCAACTGTGTACATGAACTAAGTGCTGATTGGGTCAACTGTGTGCATGAACTAAGTGCTGATTGGGTTAACTGTGTGCATTAACTAATTAAACACTGATTAGGTAAACTGTGTACATGAACTAAGTGCTGATTGGGTTAACTGTGTGCATGAACGAATTAAGCACTAATTGGGTGAACTGCATGGATGCATGAACTAAATGCTGATTGTGTATCTGAAATAAGTGCTGATTGGTTGAACTGTGTGCATAAAGCAGTCTAAGGCTGTTCATGCCAGGAGCAATAACTGTAAGGATATCTATAACTTTAACGTTAACAGTCCATACTAGCATACTAATGGATTCTGATTGGCTACTTGTTCTTAAAATCGCTCCAAAAGTGATGATATTGCTCTTCATGTCATTATCGTTAAGTGTGGACGTTGTCTTTCCTATGAACTAAAACAACATTTTGTTGCTATCGTTATAGTTAGCATTATTGGTGTGAACGCCCCTTAAGTGGTTGTGGGATGGGATGGGATGAAGGAAACGAGGATGCTATCGTTATAATTAGCGTTATTGGTGTGAACGCCCATTAAGTGGTTGTGGGATGGAATGTGATGAGGGAAACGAGGATGCACTTTCCTCAGGAGCGCTGTTGCCTTCACTGGCGTTGAACATGAACATGTTAAATATGATGAAAAGGGTGACACTTGCGCTCAAGCCTTGTCTGTGCTCACAGTCCAGGACCACAGGGTCATCAGAGTCACTGAGGAAGACGCCGCGCGTCCAAACGTCCAGTCTTTTGTGCACCACAATAAAACGTTTTTAAGTAACCTGAGTGCTCCGGTCACCTCTGGGTTAGTCTTTTTGAAGTAGCCCAGCCAGCTTTTATGTTAAATATGATATTCAAGAAAGGTCTGATGAGAACAAGTCAGACGTGCAGACATCATGACCATTCATATGTCCAGCGATATGCATGTTGTCAGTAGCCTAGGTGATGCCCACGCACACACAGAGCTGTTGTCTAGGAGAGTGGCGGTGGCGTAACGGTTTGAGGCTGCGGGCGGTGGTGTAGATGTTTGAGGGTGTGAGCAGTGGCGTTAACGGTTTGAGGGTCCAGGAGGTTGCGTAACGGTGTGAGGCGGACGGCACGAGGGTCCAGGAGGTTGCGTAACGGTGTGAGGGTGCGGGCGGACGGCACGAGGGTCCAGGAAGGAGGGCGGGGGGGCAGCAGCTGGCCTCCATTGTTCCGCTGCCATGTGGTCAGGACGGCTGAGCATGGAGGAGGGCCACTAGACGTAGGACACAGGCCTCTCCTGGGTGGGTGTGTGTGTGTGTGTGTGTGTGTGTGAGTGAGTGAGAGAGAGAGATTTTGTGTGTGTGTGTGTGTGTGTGTGTGTGTGTGTGTGTGTGTGTGTGTGTGTGTGTGTGTGTGTGTGAGTGAGTTGGCGGGGGCGGACGATAAGTGTGTCCTGTCTGTCAGAATCATATGTGGCCCTGTGTCTGCTGGCCCTGTCAGGTTCCGACAAGAGAGCGCCGACACACACCGCCCGACACACACACACCGCCCGACACACACACACACCGCCCGGCACACACACACCGCCCGACACACACACACACCGCCCGACACACACTCAGTTTGGGTCCGTATAGACAACTTTTGTGTCTGGGCTGTCAAATGTCCCACAAGTCTGGTTCTGTCCTTCACCAAATGTTGTGCTGCCCAGTAGGACTATTTGATTTTGCCCAAGAATAAAATCCCGGTTTTCTTCTCTCAAAATCCGATTCCCGATAATGATTACAATTATTTTGTGAAATGACAAAAGTCAAAGAAATTATTTCAAATATGCTGTTTTTTATTCATTTATATCATTTAGCAAATCTTCTCCCCATTGGTATTTAAGTGCGAACCTTTCTCTTATTAAACAAAAAATGCCCTAAATGATTAATATTAAGAACAATTCTTGAACTTTTGCGATGGCTTTGGCTTTTCTGGCTTTTCTTGTGGACACCTTGTAAACAAAAAAATTATCCCTTTGGGATTAAGAGAAAAACCTCACTTTCACATTTATCTTAGGGTGTGTTCATCTCCTTGATTAAACACAAATGAATGAATAAATTGCAAAACTTTTTGTGAAATAAATAAAGCTTACATTTTTTTTTACGAGATTCAAGTTTTTAGCATCGTCTTAAATACATCATCAAACAGGCCTATTACCCAGTGGCTGATAACAGTGATTACCCCCCCCCTGCAGAATAGTATGACCCCTGTCCCTTCACCGTGCCCCCCCCCCCCAGACTGGTATGACCCCTGTTGACATGTCTCTTCACCGTGCCCCCCCCCCCCCAGACTGGCATGACCCCTATTGACCTGTCTTTTCATCGTGCCCCCCCCCCCCCCAGACTGGCATGACCCCTATTGACCTGTCTTTTCATCGTGCCCCCCCCCCCCCAGACTGGCATGACCCCTGTTGACCTGTCTCTTCACCCCCCCCCCCCCCCCCCCAGACTGGCATGACCCCTGTTGACCTGTCTCTTCACCCCCCCCCCCCCCCCCCCCCAGACTGGCATGACCCTTGTTGACCTGTCTCTTCACCGTGCCCCCCCCCCCCCCCCCCCCCCCCCCCCAGACTGGCATGACGCCGCTGATGCACTCGGCCTGTAAGGGGCAGGCGGAGATCTGCAGGCTGCTGCTGCAGCTGGGCGCTGATGTCAACTGCAACAAGCACGAGTACGGATACACTGCTCTGATGTTCGCTGGGCTATCAGGTGTGTGTATACACACACACACACACACACGTCACACACACACATACACACACACACACACACACACACAAGCACGAGTACGGATACACCGCGCTGATGTTCGCTGGGCTATCAGGTGTGTGTTATACACACACACACACACACACGTCACACACACACATACACACACACACACACACACACACAAGCACGAGTACGGATACACCGCGCTGATGTTCGCTGGGCTATCAGGTGTGTGTTATACACACACACACACACACACGTCACACACACACATACACACACACACACACACACACAAGCACGAGTACGGATACACCGCGCTGATGTTCGCTGGGCTATCAGGTGTGTGTTATACACACACACACACACACACGTCACACACACACATACACACACACACACACACACACACAAGCACGAGTACGGATACACCGCGCTGATGTTCGCTGGGCTATCAGGTGTGTGTTATACACACACACACACACACACGTCACACACACACATACACACACACACACACACACACACAAGCACGAGTACGGATACACCGCGCTGATGTTCGCTGGGCTATCAGGTGTGTGTTATACACACACACACACACACACGTCACACACACACATACACACACACACACACACACACACAAGCACGAGTACGGATACACCCGCGCTGATGTTCGCTGGGCTATCAGGTGTGTGTTATACACACACACACACACACACGTCACACACACACATCCACACACACACACACACACACACAAGCACGAGTACGGATACACCGCGCTGATGTTCGCTGGGCTATCAGGTGTGTGTTATATACACACACACACACACACACACACACACACACACACACACACACAAGCACGAGTACGGATACACCGCGCTGATGTTCGCTGGGCTATCAGGTGTGTGTTATATACACACACACACTCACACACACACACACACACACACACACACACACACACACACACACACACAAGCACGAGTACGGATACACCGCGCTGATGTTCGCTGGGCTATCAGGTGTGTGTTATACACAC
>NC_085017.1:28333391-28338391 GCF_963854185.1 Sardina pilchardus | reverse complement strand
AGAGATCCCACTGTAACCGCTCCCTCTAGTGCTGACATGTGGTCACTGCAGTCCAGCCTGTGGTCACTGTCCTCCTGTCTCTCCTCAGAGGATGAGGGCTGTGTGACGGAGGAGAGCCCTGTGACGCAGGAGAGCCCTGTGACGGAGGAGAGCATCTGCTCGCTGCGGGAGCTACACCTGGGCCCTGAGCAAGGTCACTCCTCCACCTCCATCCGCAACGTCCGTGCCAATGCTGACGACGATGACGACGACGATGATGATGATGATGACCACCCAATCACGTGCCCAGCCTTTCCTGCTGACTTCCACTTCTGAGGGGTGGGGGGCGGTGGTTATGGTCGGGGCCAGTCAATCACAGATCTCTGCAGTGTATGTGACAGGAAGACACAACACACACACACACACACACACACACACACACACAGACCTCTTCCTGTATAAAGGTGATCCTGTCTTAAAAACCCACACACATGCACACAAACACACACAAGCACACACACACACACACACACACACACACACACACACACACACACACACACACACACACACACACACACACACAATGTGCCTTGACCATACAGTACTGTACAGATCAATATGTCCATAAATACTATACACTGATGTCAATACATACAGTTATAAATATTGCTATACTACAGTGATATACAGTTATACATATGACATTTCAGTGCCTCACAGGGACCAATCTGTGTGTTTTTATGTCTTGTCTTTACATCTGTACATTGTTGTTTGGTACGTATTCAAACAGTGTACGAGTTTGTAAACAGAAAGTGTTAATGTTAGTTTTATTTTTCACCATAAATAATATTGATTCAATGACTTCATTGTTTATTTGCTATTCTCCTATTCATTGTTCATTTTCATAAGGTAGTCTAACCAACTTTTTGAAATCGTTCACTGTTAAATTAATTATTGTATTGTTTTTCTTTTTTATTATTATTTGTATGTCACTTTGGACAAAGCATAGCATAACCATAAACATAACCATAAATGGCAAGATTCCACACAGCTTCTTGTTCAGGCCATGGTTCTCTCCAAACTGGACTACTGTAATTCTTTGTTAGCTGGCCTACCTGCTTATATATTAAGATCGTTGCAACTAATTCAGAATGCTGCAGCACGTCTAGTCTTCAATCAGCTAAAGAGGACACGTGTAACTCCTCTTTTAGTTACTCTCCACTGGCTCCCTATAGTGGGATAGTATATATAGCCATAACCATAACCATAACCATATCCATATCATAACCATAACCATATAACCATATAACCATATCCATATCCATATCCATATCCATATCCATATCCATATCCATAACCATAACCATATCCATAACCATATCCATATCCATATCCATATCCATATCCATAACCATATCCATAACTCTAACCATAACCATATCCATAACTCTAACCATAACCATATCCATCACCACCACCATATCCGTATCCATATCCATAACCATAACCATATCCATATCCATAACTCTAACCATAACCATATCCATAACCATAACCATAAATGGAGATGAGATGAGTGAACCAATGTGTGTCATGGTGACATCACAGATAACCTTTTACTTGTATTAAAGTAACCATGGTAACCTTTTACATGATCTCCGAACGATGGTCACCTGACAGGAAGTAGGTCTGGGAAAGGTGCACAGATGCAGGTCTTTTCCCAAATTAGTCCCTACTTACTCTGAGCTATGGAGTGCACTCAGTGGGAATCTTGATTAGTGAGCAGGGTATACTATTATTGATTAGTGAGTAGGGGTATGCTATTATTTATTAGTGAGTAGGGTAGTGAGTAGGATATGGTATTCTTGATTAGTGAGTAGTGTATAATATTATTGATTAGTGAGTAGGTTATGCTATTATTTATTAGTGAGTAGGGTATAATATTATTGATTAGTGACTAGTGAGTAGGGTATACTATTATTGATTAGTGAGTAGGGTATTCTAGTGAGTAGGGTATTTTATTATTGATCAGTGAGTAGGGTATGCTATTATTGATAAGTGAGTAGGGTATACTATTATTGATTAGTGAGTAGGGTATGCTATTATTGATTAGTGAGTAGGGTATACTATTATTGATTAGTGAGTAGGGTATGCTATTATTGATTAGTGAGTAGGGTATGCTATTATTGATTAGTGAGTAGGGTATTTTATTATTGATCAGTGAGTAGGGTATACTATTATTGATTAGTGAGTAGGGTATGCTATTATTGATTAGTGAGTAGGGTATACTATTATTGATTAGTGAGTAGGGTATACTATTTCTGGGACAAAGTTCACTCGCGCTAGTGGAAACAGGCGATGACGGCACCATGGATTTTATACAGGCATACTCACGCAGAACGAGCATTTGCATGAAACATCCTCCATGAAGAACAGCAGTGATTGACTCACACCTCCGACTGGTCTCTCACTGGGTTGATGAGTCACGACCACTTAACAGTAATTGGGTTGATGAGTCACGACCACTTAACAGTAATTGGGTTGATGAGTCACGACCACTTAACAGTAACTGGTTTCTGATGGCCCTTGACATGGTGGACCCTCTGCGTAAAGGCACAACCTAGCTCAACCTAGCGACGAGCGCAACACATGCCGTGAGCAATGTGAGTTCCCCTTGAGAGGGATTCAGTTGGACTGAGAGAGAGTCTGCACTGTGGAGGTTAGTCCACCAGGGGTCAGCATAGCCCATTAAAACTAAGGGCTTTAGCAGACTGCCTGCACTACCAATAGACCTCTGAAGTTCGCCTACAAAAAAGCTGCCATCTTTGAGATTCGGTATCTGGCGATTTTTCCTATGGGAAAATAACATGGGGATTTTGAATTATCGCACCTGTTAAACTCACGCGGGCACGACATAGTCTTAAATAAAGACGTTTTCCTGAACACACTTTTGTCCTCTGCCTTCTTGTGCATACTGTGATCTCCGGTACGTGAAGTCGGCACACTTTGATTTTTGCTACCCCAGAGCTAACTGGCTAACTAACTTAATGGCAAGTTGCATTGCAAGTTAGCTCTGGGGTAGCGAAAATCAAAGTCTGCCGCTTTCGCATACCGGAGATCACAGATTCCTCTCGAAGGCAGAGGACAAAAGTGTGTTCAGGAAAACACCTGAATTTCCGATTTTGTCATCCCCGCGAGAGTTTAACAGGTGTGATAATTCCAAATCCCCATGTTAATTTCCCATAGGAAAAATCGTCAGATACCGTAACTCCTTATATGGGCAAAGATGGTAGCTTTTTTGTAGGCGAACTTCAGAGGTCTATGTAGTCCAGTCACTGTCCTCAAATTCAACCGTACTACTGTAAGCTAGTCTTAGTCTCAAAGCCAACCATACTACTGTACGCTAGTCTTAGTCTCAAAGCCAACCATACTACTGTAAGCTAGTCTTAGTCTCAAAGCCAACCATACCACTGTACGTTAGTCTTAGTCTCAAAGCCAACCATACTACTGTAAATTAGTCTTAGTCTCAAAGCCAACCATACTATTGTGAGCTAGTCTTAGTCTCAAAGCCAACCACTGTAGTTAGTCTTAGTCTCAAATCCAACCATACTACTGTACGCTAGTCTTAGTCTCAAGTCCAACCTATAGTCATCCCAAACATGCCAAACATTACAGTAATTTCCTGTGTATAATCCGCGGGACAGTGTTCTACGCAAACTAAGAATTTCTTGAATTTCCCCTTGGGGATCAATAAAGTATCTATCTATCTATCTATCTATGTAAGAAAACCAAAACCATATTAATACCATAGTAACTGTCCCGGCGTATTACAGTAACTTCATAGCTGAAGATGACGGTGCAAAATCAATGTATAAGCCACACGGCTAATAGTTGGGAAATGACGGCTAATAGTTGGGAAATGACGGCAGGAGCCACTGTGTGTGCACACACTACTCACACACTCACACACACTGTGTGTGCACACACTACTCACACACACTGTGTGTGCACACACTACTCTGTTGTGTTCTGCTGTTGAACAGCATTTCAGTTCTCAAATGGACAGCGGTGTACGTCTGGCATACTGAGGATGCTTCAGTGGTTTGTTTCAAGCATGCAACAAGTGCACACACACACACACACACACACACACACACACACTAATACAAACAAAAGGTGTCCACACACATTGACGCACACACACACACACACACACACACACACTCACACACATCCTAACACACCAACTTACACTGGATCACCAGCAAACAAACACACACTTGTACCAGTCTCAGATGCGGTATGCAGCCCATGGAGGCTGTATGGGCACTCACTGCAGTAGGGCCAGAGCTGCTACTGGTACAGTCGTGCCAATGCCTGAGGCACACACACACACGCACACACACACACGCACGCACATGCACGCACACACACACGCACGCACATGCACGCACACACGCACGCACGCACGCACGCACGTGTGCACATGTGTGTGTGTGTGTTATAGTGCGATATCCCCATCACAGATGTGTGTGTGTGTGTGTTATAGTGAGATATCCCCATCACAGACCTGTGTGTGTGTGTGTGTGTTATAGTGAGATATCCCCATCACAAATGTGTGTGTCTGTGTGTGTGTATGTGTGTGTGTGTTATAGTGAGATATCCCCATCACAGATGTGTGTGTGTGTGTGTTATAGTGAGATATCCCCATCACAGACCTGTGTGTGTGTGTGTGTGTTATAGTGAGATATCCCCATCACAAATGTGTGTGTCTGTGTGTGTGTATGTGTGTGTGTGTTATAGTGAGATATCCCCATCACAGATGTGTGTGTGTGTGTTATAGTGAGATATCCCCATCACAGACCTGTGTGTGTGTGTGTGTGTGTGTTATAGTGAGATATCCCCATCACAAATGTGTGTGTCTGTGTGTGTGTGTTACAGTGAGATATCCCCATCACAGACGTGTGTGTGTGTGTGTGTGTGTGTGTGTGTGTGTGTGTGTGTTTGTGTGTGTGTGT
>NC_085017.1:28325891-28328391 GCF_963854185.1 Sardina pilchardus | reverse complement strand
TATGACCTCACCTGTGGGTATGAATGTTATGTACTGTAAGTCACTTGACTATGGAAGCCCCTGTGTGTTGACTCCCCTAAATGATGTCCAACTTTACATCTCCTCTGGTCTTCTCTCATCATCTCTCTTCTCTTCTCCTCTCTTCTCTTCTGCTCTCCTCCTGTCTTCCTCTCTCTCCTCCCTCCCTCTTTCCTATCTCTTCCACCTTTTCTCACCTCCTCCTCTCTCTCCCCTCTTTCCTCCTCTCCTGTCCTCCTCTCTCTCCTCCACTCACCTCCTTCTCTCATCCACCTCTCCCTACCTCCTCCTCTATCCTCCACCTTTCCTCATCTCCTCTCTCTCCCCTCTTTCCACCTCTCCTCACCTCCACCTTTACTTACCTCCTCTTCTGTCCTCTCTCTCTCCTCCACTCACCTCCTCTCCTCTCCTTTGCTCCTCTCCTCCTCCTCTCTCTCCTCCTCTCCTCCTCTCCTCTCCTCCTCTCTCCTCCTCTCTCCTCCTCTCTCCACTCCTCCTCTCTCTCTCTCTCTCTCTCTCTCTCTCTCTCTCTCTCTCCTGCTGCAGACCAGTCTCAGGTGGGCTGTCGAGAGCTGCGCTCCACCAAGTACATCTCGGACGGCCAGTGCACGAGCCTGACGGCGGTGAAGGAGCTGGTGTGTGCGGGCGAGTGCCTGCCCAACCACCTGCTGCCCAACTGGATCGGCGCCAGCCTCAGCGGGCGCTACTGGTCCCGGCGGGACGCCCAGGAGTGGCGCTGCGTCACCGACCGCACCAGAACCCAGCGGATCCAGCTGCAGTGTGTGGACGGCAGCACGCGCACCTACAAGATCCAGGCGGTGACCTCCTGCAAGTGCAAGCGCTACTCGCGCCAGCTCAACGACTCCGTGCACCAGACCGACGCCTCGGGTCAGGGTCAGAGGCAGGCGGCGCCGGACGGCCCGAAGAAGAGGAGGAACAAGAACCAGAAACAGAACCAGAAACAGAACCAGAAACAGAACCAGAAACAGAACCAGAACCAGAACCGGAACCAGAACCAGAACCAGGGGAAGAGCGCACGCAGGCCCAGTCCGGACAAGGCCCACACCAAACACTGAGCACCGCCAACCCCCTCCACCGCCATGCAAGCACCACCACCTCTCAGGCCCCTCCACCAACAACCCCCTCCACCGCCAAGCCCCTCCACCAACAACCCCCTCCACCAACAACCCCCTCCACCAACAACCCCTCCACCGCCAAGCCCCACCACCTCTCAGGCCCCCGTCCCCCTACTGTCCTCCTACTGCCCCCTACTGGGTTAGTGGTTAGCTAGCTTCATATCACACAGCCCTGACTGTATCTGGGATTAGCAGTTAGCTACATGTACAGTAGCTCCATCTCCCACAGCCCTGACTGTATCTGGGGTTAGCAGTTAGCTACATGTAGCTCCATCTCCCACAACCCTGACGGTATCTGGGGTTAGCAGTTAGCTACATGTAGCTCCATCTCCCACAGCCCTGACTGTATCTGGGGTTAGCAGTTAGCTACATGTAGCTCCATCTCCCTCTGCTGCCTGTGGACTATAAGGCTTCTTCTCTTAGTGCAGCTGGTTTGCCAGATAAAGACTTTTTTCCCCTGATGGTGTGTAAAAGTGTGTTTGCTGATTTAATGAGAGGGGAGGTGTGTATACGCACAAGGAGAGAGAACTGTCTCATCTCGGCTCATGTTGCATCCACCGTGTAAGCGGAGAGGTGAGAGTGGGCGGGAGCTTTGAACCTCAGCCAATCCCAGCTGAGGTTTGGAGCCAAGACGAGACCATGACAGTAGGGACCTGTAGCTAGGCAGCAGCCTGTATGCTGGGTGCCCACTGCCGCGTCGTCTCACCAAACGCTCACATGTTGTTCATACATACATTATTATATAGATACGTATGTTTCTGATCGTAAAGAATGCCAAGACAATATAATATATTTTTTTGCAAGACTGCAACATTGTACAATCTTTCTGTTTTATACTCTTTAGTCTTAGACTGCACAGAAAATATATTTAATAAGCATCTATCTGTATTAAAAATGTGTGCAGTGCAAACTGCTCTAGACATTGATCACGAGTCCGTGTGTTTGTGTCCCTGGTGTGTGTGTGCATTTGTGTAAGGAAAAGCATCTATCTATCTATCTATCTATCTATCTATCTTTCTGTCTGTCTGTCTGTCTGTCTGTCTGTCTGTCTATCTGTCTATCTATCTATCTATCTATCTATCTATCTATCTATCTATCTATCTATCTATCTATCTATCTACAGTATCTATCTATCTATCTACAGTATCTATCTATCTATCTACAGTATCTATCTATCTATCTATCTATCTACAGTATCTATCTATCTATCTATCTATCTATCTATCTACAGTATCTATCTATCTATCTATCTATCTACAGTATCTATCTAGCTATCTATCTACAGTATCTATCTATCTATCTATCTATCTATCTATCTACCTATCTACCTATCTATCTATCTATCT
>NC_085017.1:28302327-28304827 GCF_963854185.1 Sardina pilchardus | reverse complement strand
CAAAGCATGATGGGTAAGAACAGCGCAGTTCTGCCAGCGTTGTGTAAATATAGCAAAAGTGCAGCAATTACTGTTGATTGGACTGACTAATCTGACTACACACCCACACTCACACACCCACACCCACTCACACACCCATTCACACACACACATGGGGCTGACTAATCTGATTGCGATGCGTGAAAGCCTGGGGGGAGTGGAGTGGGGTTGGGTTACTGTAATATTGACATTAGAGCACAATACAGCTCCTCACCACTGACCTGCCATGAAGTTGGACTTTCCGTCAGTCACAGACAAAGCCACCATAAAGCCTCATAGCACAGACACCATAAAGCCTCATAGCACAGACACCATAACGCCTCATAGCACAGACACCATAAAGCCTCATAGCACAGCCACCATAAAGCCTCATAGCACAGCCACCATAAAGCCTCATAGCACAGCCACCATAAAGCCTCATAGCACAGCCACCATAAAGCCTCATAGCACAGACACCATAACGCCTCATAGCACAGACACCATAAAGCCTCATAGCACAGCCACTATAAAGTCTCATAGCACAGACACCATAAAGCCTCATAGCACAGACACCATAACGCCTCATAGCACAGACACCATAAAGCCTCATAGCACAGACACCATAAAGCCTCATAGCACAGCTACCATAAAGCCTCATAGCACAGACACCATAAAGCCTCATAGCACAGCCACCATAAAGCCTCATAGCACAGACACCATAAAGCCTCATAGCACAGACACCATAAAGCCTCATAGCACAGCCACCATAAAGCCTCATAGCACAGCCACCATGAAGCCTCATAGCACAGCCACCATAAAGCCTCATAGCGCAGACACCATAAAGCCTCATAGCGCAGCCACCATAAAGCCTCATAGCGCAGCCACCATAAAGCCTCATAGCACAGACACCATAAAGCCTCATAGCACAGACACCATAAAGCCTCATAGCACAGCCACTATAAAGCCTCATAGCGCAGACACCATAAAGCCTCATAGCACAGACACCTTTAGTACCGGACTACTCTGGTACTGGACTCAGGTTAGCACTCGCTAGTGTTCCAGACACCAGCACTCACAAGTGTTCCAGAGGCTAGCACTCGCTAGTGTTCCAGAGGCTAGCACTCGCTAGTGTTCCAGAGGCTAGCACTTGCTAGTGTTCCAGAGGCTAGCACTCGCTAGTGTTCCAGAGGCTAGCACTCGCTAGTGTTTCAGAGGCTAGCACTTGCTAGTGTTCCAGAGGCTAGCACTCACGAGTGTTCCAGAGGCTAGCACTCGCTAGTGTTTCAGAGGCTAGCACTTGCTAGTGTTCCAGAGGCTAGCACTCACGAGTGTTCCAGAGGCTAGCACTCGCTAGTGTTTCAGAGGCTAGCACTCGCTAGTGTTCCAGAGGTTAGCAATCGCTGGTGTTCCAGAGGCTAGCACTCGCTAGTGTTCCAGAGGCTAGCACTCGCTAGTGTTCCAGAGGTTAGCAATAGCTGGTGTTCCAGAGGCTAGCACTCGCTAGTATTCCAGAGGTTAGCAATAGCTGGTGTTCCAGAGGCTAGCACTCTGGCGTTCCAGAGGCTAACAGGCCTTCTCCTATGCCTGATGTTACAAGTTTGAGTCCTTTCTGGTTTTCTGCACAATACATGTTGGATTGGTACCTGCTAATTGTGCCGTGCACCAGCTAACTCTTCAAGTCTTCAAAAGATAAAACAAGTCCACCAGTTACCTCTACACAATACCAGCCAATATAACTCCAACAGACCCAGTTACAGTAAGAGTCATCACACAAGACTTACTGTAAGTATCACTCAACGGCGGACTCTGTATGCTGGATTGACAGCTGCCAAAAAAAGCTATTCTAAAACATTGGTTTAATCCTCTGCTACCCATGAACTCTAAGTGGCTCTCTGACTTCAAATCTATTGCACTACTAGAATGTTCTACAGCCAGAGTGAATACACCATTAAATACCTCACACCATTACCTCTGTGTGTGTGTGTGTGTGTGTGTGAATGTATACAAGCACACAACTGCCCATCTGTAGGTAAGTGTCCTTCATCAGAAGTCTCTCCTCGTGTTGTGAATGTGATGTCCTAAATGTGATGGATTCTGATTGGCTGTTGGCTGTTTTCATTCTCCAAATCGTGCTGAAAGTGTGTGTGTGTGTGTGTGTGTGTGTGTGTGATCCCCAACGACATCAGCCTTAGCCTGGTCCCCAACAACATTGTTCTTCATGTCGTTATTAGATTAGATTAGATTAGATAGTACTTTATTGTCTGTTACACAAGGGTTACAGAACATTTCTTTGACAAGGCTCCAATCACAATTTAAAACATTCACACAGACATGGGGTGTTGAGGTATCAGCTGTGGTAATCATTTTGTGTTATTTAGTATGGTTATTGCAGAAGGGATGAAGGATTTCTTGTAAATATTCTTCCGGGCCAGTGGTACATTGAAACGCCTGCCTGATGGTAGTAGCTGGAAGGAGTGATGGC
>NC_085017.1:28289827-28297327 GCF_963854185.1 Sardina pilchardus | reverse complement strand
ACAGAGCCAGTGTGTGTGTGTGTGTGTGTGTGTGTGTGTGTGTGTGTGTCCATGCCAGTGCAGTGTCCCTAAGAGTTCACAGTGCCACAGAGCGTGCCATCTTAGCGGAGACCAAACTGCACAACTGAGGAATCTTATTTCTTCATTTGGTTGCAATATACAAAGCTCATATTGGCTCTGATCATAATATACACAAGTTAAATTGGTTATGGCTCTCTCTTTGTCTCTCTCTCTGTATGTGTGTGTGTGTGTGTGTGTGTGTGTGTGTGTGTGTGTGTGTGTGTGAAGGGCAATCCTATGACTTTTTAGACCATTTCAATGTGTTCCAGGAGGTTTTCCTGTTTATAAGTTCAAAACCAATGAAATAAAAGTGACGAGGACTAGTGTAATGCTCTGTGAAATGTTGAATCTAAAACTTGTTTTTTTTAATTGCTTTTTCTCCCCAAGTTACTAAATGATATACGGTATATGTATAATTATATTATATTTAGTATAAGTTACTAAATTATATGTATGTAAAACATACGCTTTGACTGTTCAACCCGGTGAAGATTCAACACATTAGCAGTCATTCCCGTTGTCCACGCCACTTAAAAAGTTGATTTCTCCTCTTCTGGCATATCGTGACGGGAGAACCATGTCAACTTTGGATGCGGTTATCTTGGCGTTAGATTCTGTAATAACTTCAATATACATATCGCAGAGTATATACAATATACATATACATCTTCAATATACATATCTCTCTCTCTCTGTAGCAGAACGCTACAGAGAGAGAGAGAGTTACATAGTGGGGGTAGTTCCGGAGTACCGTAGTGAGTGATCGCTGATCTGTCAGTAGTTGATGTTGTATAGTGGAGTGTGTTATGGTGAGTGATCGCTGGTCTGTCAGTAGTTGATGTTGTATAGTGGAGTGTGTTATGGTGAGTGATCGCTGATCTGTCAGTAGTTGATGTTGTATAGTGGAGTGTGTTATGGTGAGTGATCGCTGGTCTGTCAGTAGTTGATGCTATAGTGGAGTGTGTTATGGTGAGTGATCGCTGATCAGTAGTTGATGTTGTATAGTGGAGTGTGTTATGGTGAGTGATCGCTGATCTGTCAGTAGTTGATGTTGTATAGTGGAGTGTGTTATGGTGAGTGATCGCTGGTCTGTCAGTAGGTGATGTTGTATAGTGGAGTGTGTTGGTGAGTGATCGCTGGTCTGTCAGTAGTTGATGTTGTATAGTGGAGTGTGTTATGGTGAGATCGCTGGTCAGTAGTTGATGTTGTATAGTGGAGTGTGTTATGGTGAGATCGCTGGTCTGTCAGTAGTTGATGTTGTAGTGGAGTGTGTTATGGTGAGTGATCGCTGATCTGTCAGTAGTTGATGTTGCATAGTGGAGTGTGTTATGGTGAGATCGCTGGTCTGTCAGTAGTTGATGTTGTATAGTGGAGTGTGTTATGGTGAGATCGCTGGTCTGTCAGTAGGTGATGTTGTATAGTGGAGTGTGTTATGGTGAGTGATCGCTGATCTGTCAGTAGTTGATGTTGTATAGTGGAGTGTGTTATGGTGAGTGATCGCTGATCTGTCAGTAGGTGATGTTGTATAGTGGAGTGTGTTATGGTGAGTGATCGCTGGTCTGTCAGTAGTTGATGTTGTATAGTGGAGTGTGTTATGGTGAGTGATCGCTGGTCAGTAGTTGTTGTATAGTGGAGTGTGTTATGGTGAGAGATCGCTGGTCAGTAGGTGATGTTGTATAGTGGAGTGTGTTATGGTGAGTGATCGCTGGTCAGTAGTTGATGTTGTATAGTGGAGTGTGTTATGGTGAGTGATCGCTGGTCAGTAGTTGTTGTATAGTGGAGTGTGTTATGGTGAGTGATCGCTGGTCTGTAGTTGATGTTGTATAGTGGAGTGTGTTATGGTGAGAGATCGCTGGTCTGTAGTTGATGTTGTATAGTGGAGTGTGTTATGGTGAGTGATCACTGGTCAGTAGGTGATGTTGTATAGTGGAGTGTGTTATTGTGAGTGATCGCTGGTCAGTAGTTGATGTTGTATAGTGGAGTGTGTTATGGTGAGTGATCGCTGGTCAGTAGTTGTTGTATAGTGGAGTGTGTTATGGTGAGTGATCGCTGGTCTGTAGTTGATGTTGTATAGTGGAGTGTGTTATGGTGAGAGATCGCTGGTCTGTAGTTGATGTTGTATAGTGGAGTGTGTTATGGTGAGTGATCGCTGGTCAGTAGTTGTTGTATAGTGGAGTGTGTTATGGTGAGTGATCGCTGGTCTGTAGTTGATGTTGTATAGTGGAGTGTGTTATGGTGAGAGATCGCTGGTCTGTAGTTGATGTTGTATAGTGGAGTGTGTTATGGTGAGTGATCACTGGTCAGTAGTTGATGTTGTATAGTGGAGTGTGTTATGGTGAGTGATCGCTGATCTGTCAGTAGTTGATGTTGTATAGTGGAGTGTGTTATGGTGAGTAATCGCTGGTCAGTAGGTGATGTTGTATAGTGGAGTGTGTTATGGTGAGTGATCGCTGGTCAGTAGTTGATGTTGTATAGTGGAGTGTGTTATGGTGAGTGATCGCTGGTCAGTAGTTGATGTTGTATAGTGGAGTGTGTTATGGTGAGTGATCGCTGGTCAGTAGTTGATGTTGTATAGTGGAGTGTGTTATGGTGAGTGATCGCTGGTCAGTAGTTGTTGTATAGTGGAGTGTGTTATGGTGAGTGATCGCTGGTCAGTAGTTGTTGTATAGTGGATTGTGTTATGGTGAGTGATCGCTGGTCAGTAGTTGTTGTATAGTGGAGTGTGTTATGGTGAGTGATCGCTGGTCAGTAGTTGATGTTGTATAGTGGAGTGTGTTATGGCGAGTGATCGCTGATCTGTCAGTAGTTGATGTTGTATAGTGGAGTGTGTTATGGTGAGTGATCGCTGGTCAGTAGTTGATGTTGTATAGTGGAGTGTGTTATGGTGAGTGATCACTGATCTGTCAGTAGTTGATGTTGTATAGTGGAGTGTGTTATGGTGAGTGATCGCTGATCTGTCAGTAGTTGATGTTGTATAGTGGAGTGTGTTATGGTGAGTGATCGCTGGTCAGTAGTTGATGTTGTATAGTGGAGTGTGTTATGGTGAGTGATCGCTGATCTGTCAGTAGTTGATGTTGTATAGTGGAGTGTGTTATGGTGAGTGATCGCTGGTCAGTAGTTGATGTTGTATAGTGGAGTGTGTTATGTTGTATAGTGGAGTGTGTTATGTTGTATAGTGGAGTGTGTTTTGTTGTATAGTGGAGTGTGTTATGGTGAGTGATCGCTGGTCAGTAGTTGATGTTGTATAGTGGAGTGTGTTATGGTGAGTGATCGCTGGTCAGTAGTTGTTGTATAGTGGAGTGTGTTATGGTGAGTGATCGCTGGTCAGTAGTTGTTGTATAGTGGAGTGTGTTATGGTGAGATCGCTGGTCTGTCAGTAGTTGTTGTATAGTGGAGTGTGTTATGGTGAGATCGCTGGTCTGTCAGTAGTTGTTGTATAGTGGAGTGTGTTATGTTGTATAGTGGAGTGTGTTATGTTGTATAGTGGAGTGTGTTATGTTGTATAGTGGAGTGTGTTATGGTGAGATCGCTGGTGATAGTTAAAGCTGCAGTTGCCATGTCTGGCAGATTGACACACACACACACACACTCACACACACACACACACACACACACACACACACACACACACACACACACACACACACACACACACTACCACCGAGCTCCCTCCTGTTGAGTTTGTGCTTGTTAGTGACTGTGCACGGCCTGTGATTGACAGCGAGTAGCAGAGGAGCAAGTGAAGGTCCATGTGTTGGATGAGAGGACAGCAAAGGGTCGTGTGATACCTGCAGGGGCCAGTAGGGGGTGGTGTTGACATGCTGTCCACCACAGCAAACTGATCCTGGTGTTCCTGAGCTCCAGATCACCTCTGATGTGTGACTGTCTTCCTCCACGCCAGTCATCTGTAAACGGTGTGTGTACTACACACAAGAATAAACTGTCTTTGAGTCTCTCTCTGTGTGTGTGTGTGTGTGTGTGTGTGTGTGTGTGTGTATAATTAGCAGGACAAACAGAAGACTTCACTCTGGCAGGATCAGGAACGATTGCAGAGGAGGAGTAGAGGAGGAGACGAGGCAGAAAGAGAAAGAGTAGGAGAGGAGGAGAGGAGGAGGAGAAGAGAAGAGAGGAGAGGACAGAAAGAGTAGAGGAGGAGTAATGAAGGAGGACTGGAGGAGAGGAGAGAAAGAGTAGGAGAGGAGGACAGGAGGAGGAGAGGGGGAAGAGAGGAGGAGGAGAGGAGGAGGAGGAGGAGGAGGAGAGGGGGAAGAGAGGAGGAGAGGAGGAGAGGAGGAGAGGAGGAGGAGGAGGAGAGGAGAGAAAGAGTAGGAGAGGAGGACAGGAGGAGGAGAGGGGGAAGAGAGGAGGAGGAGAGGAGGAGGAGGAGAGTAGGAAGAGAGGAGGAGGAGGAGGATGAGGAGAGGGGGAGGAGGAGGAGGAGGAGGAGGAGGAGAGGAGGAGGAGAGGAAGCTGTTAAATCAGAACATGTCAGCCTCACTCCTCCCCGTCTCCGTGGAGATCAGAACATTATGGCACATATGGACAGATGCACAGACCCGTTACCATGGCGAGGGGCCTCACCCCTCATCCCTCTCTCTCCCCTTTCCCCTCCTCTCTGCCTCTTTCTCTCCCTCCTCGTGTCTCTCTTGCTCTCTCTCTCCATCTCTCTCTTTCCCTTTTTCTCTCCACCTCAACTCTTTCTCTTTCTCTCCCTCTTCATTTCTCTTTCCCTCTCTCTCTCTCCTTCTGTCTCTCTTTCTATATTGCTCTTTCTCCTTGGCTCTCTCTCTCTCCCTTTCTATTTTTTCCTCCACTGCTGACACTGACCAGTGCATTTACTTTTCAGTCAGTCAGAAACCAATTTGCTTTTAAAAGCCACAGTGTGGGTGCCAGTGTGTGTGTGTGTGTGTGTGTGTGTGTGTGTGACGGAATGAAGTTCATTGGATATGTGAACATCTGGTATGTAGAACGACTGGTTTAAAATGTTTAAAACTTATAATACTTAGAGATCCAACATCAGTAATGATCATACACACACGCACGCACGCACGCACGCACGCACACACGCACACACACACACACACACACACACACACACACACACACACACACACACACACACACACATACACACACACTGAACCTTTGAGAGAAAGATTGTACTTCAATTGATCAAAACATACAGCAATATCTTGCACTCATTCATGTATACATCAAGCACGTGACCAAACAATCACAGTTAGCAGTTAGACTTGGTAAAAGACACACACAACAGCAGAAAGAAATAATAACTAGTGTTAGTGAAAAAAACTTACTGGGACACTTGTCATCTGTCTGGCTGTCTTTAGCCATCTATCTATCTATCTATCTATCTATCTATCTATCTATCTATCTATCTATCATTTACCATGTCATCTGCTCTGGCTGTCTTTATCCATCCGGTATGAGTGCATTTGATCAAATGCATTTTGTTCTATTGCCTTCTTGTTACCACACTTGATTTGATTATCTTCCTATTTTATGCATTTTAGGAACTATCCAAGGAACAACATTTAAAAAAAAAAAAAATACTATTCATCCAGACACAGCATGTGTACCCAAACAGAGCAAAAATCAATTCTCATGTATTACTGATAGCTTCCAGATGTCAGAATAAAGTTTACAATATGTAAAGGAATAAAAGGATATTGGAACAGGCAGTTGTGTATTCCTCTGAGTCGGCCATTGTTCTAACAACACGCAACAGTTGCACCCAGGCAGCGGATGAGAGTGTGAAATCAGTCTTGATTAGGCTTATGGCTAGCATCTATCTATCTATCTACTGTATCTATCTATCTATCTAGATACTTTATTGATCCCCAAGGGGAAATTCAAGGTCCCAGCAGCTTAAGACGCCACACACAACATACAGTACAGTGTAAACAGGATAATACAGACAGAGCAAATCAACAAATCAACATGACTAAAGAAAGAGCAGTAAAAAACTAAAGACTAAAGATAAAGATGTGCATGAGTGTAATGAGGATTGTGATCCCGTATGAGGTGTAAAATATGGACATGTAATATAAATATGAACAGTGAAAAAAAGTTAGCATAGTAATATAACAGTGCTAGCATAGATATACATGTATGGACTAATAAGATAAACATTTACAGTAAAATAGGAATTACTGTATAGCAGCAGTGCAAGGATGAGTGCAAGGATCTACTGTACAGTATCTATCTATCTTTCTATCTACTGTATATATCTATCTATCTATCTATCTACCTATCTATCAATCTATCTATAAAACAATATAGATATATTGTGTACACACATACTGAATCAGATAAATTATACACAGTAATATAATGCACAGATATATTATTCATCTAGATGCTGCTCATCTGTGTAGAGTGTGTGTGCCTGAATAGAGCAGTGACACACACACACACACACACCGCTCTGACCGCCTGAGACATGAGGGACGAGAGACGAGAGACGAGAGGAGCGCCCGTCTGGGCAAGAGACCCGATCGGAGCTGCAGAAGGTTCTGAGTGTCAGTCGCACACACACACACACACACACACACATACGTGCACACACACATGCGTGCACGCAAGCACACACACGTTAACACTCACACACACACACACACACACACACACACACACAAACACATACGTGCACACAAGCACACACACATTAACACTAACACATACACACACACACTCACACACACACACACACTTCTGAGTGACAGCTACAGCTCTTTGTATGTCTTCCAGAGACAAACTGAGCTTTTACACCCCCCCACACACGCACACACACATTTCTACACCCGTACTGCAACATACACACACCTACAACACACAGATTCCTGCACGCACTCTTGGTTACACGGTCTGTCAGATCTGCCACCAACTGTAGACATTTAACTCACACTAGCACTTGGTTCCATTCAGTTTTATTTGATACACTGTCATATACATATCTTTAAACTCGTAATACATTTAAATTTAACCCACAGTATTACTCAATTCACTCGTAGTAAACTGCACATTCACAGTAACACTTGATTCTATTCGTTTTGTACTGCACATTTAATTTACTGTATGTTAAACTCAAACACATTCAACTCCATTCCAGTGAGATCACTGCCGTGCTGTGACTGTAATTGTTGCAACGCCAGAACTCAAATGAATGAATCTCAAATCATCAGTCATGTCCGCCTTCACTCCGTAGCCGTTAATTCTGGTTGAATTTCTCTCACACAGTTTAATTCAGCTCAGCTCACTCAGTCCTTTTAACTGTAAACTGTGGAGTGCACCACTTTATACACGCAGCTCTCCAACATCGTGTTTACACAGGCCAGCAGTTACTGTGAATTACGTTTCATTTCTCTTGTAGATTGTGTGTATGAACACTAATGTGTGTATGAACACTAATGAAGAACTCTC
>NC_085017.1:28277327-28279827 GCF_963854185.1 Sardina pilchardus | reverse complement strand
GCTCTGGGGGCCGGAGGAGAGGCGGCCGGGGCCGGGTGTGTGTCGGGGGACTACGGGCGACAGACGCTGTCGCCAGCGGAAACGGAAAGGAGGAACAGTAAAGGGAAAAGTGACAGCTCAGGTGAGGAGTGGGGGGGGCGGGTTACACACACACACCTTACACACACACACACACACACACACACACACACACACACCTCTGTCTCTGAGTGAGTGGAGAAATTACCACCTTTGTGTGTTTGAGTTTGTGTTCAGGTGTGGTTTCTGTCTAAGTTTGAGTGTGTGTGTTGAAAGGATATAAAAAGTTACGCAAAAAAGAAACATTCTGGAAAGTTCTAGTGAAGAGATCAGACAAGTCCACTTTCCTGTAGGTTATTGGGTGATCGTGTTTTTCACTAACTGACGTGAAAATAAATATCCAAAACTGCTAAATCACATGGGGTCCTCTCACACAACTCACACTAAACCAGAGCAGGTCCCTAAAGTAGGACAACTTTGCAGTTGTTGTTGAAATTAATATTTACTAGTTTTGAGTGATTTCCTGCTAGTTCTAAAATGAGTATTGAGTAGTTTGATTGAATTTCTGCTGGTATTTCTAAAAAAGAACTTGGCAGCGTGGCAGATTGTTTTGCAGTACTTGTGTGGAAATCCGTCTGCCTAATCCGTCTGCTCTTCCCAGCGGAGTTCTGTCGTGTTAGCAGCGGTTTGATCGGCCTCTGGGAAATAGTTGTTTAAATTTGCCCACGCTCTGTTTTATTCCCCGTTTTTTATTTTCTTTTTTTATGTGTCTCTCCTCTCTCCCCCCTTCGGCCTTTGTTCTCCCCCCGTCCTCCGCAGCCTGGAGTGGGAGAGTGGAGAGGGGAGTGCCCTCCACCACACAATCCAGAATAAACCCAATTTACCCCTCCGACCAAAACAACAATCACACGGGAATCACAGAGTTTCGAAATTAACTGACGTTCCAAGTTTAATTGCACTGTAATGCACGAGAAGTGTATCACAGTGATACTGAAGTGTAAAAACAGAACAAATATGACATTTTGCAAATATAATAAATAGAAAGATACGTAAACACATTTTAGCATCTTTAAAAAGCGTGTTAAAGAGCTGTTTGTGCGGAGAGCAGATATTTGCGCGTGACAGGCTGAAAGAGCTGATTTTCTGCGGCGGACGTTAGCGGGGCTCTAACACTCTTAGCAGATGGAGGGTTCTGGGAGCGCTCTACATGCTCACTGTAAATGCTACATTAATCAGCCCTCAGTTACAGTGAAATAACTACACCGCTCACATTGTTCTCTTGTTGACCACTGCACTGGAAATATGCGATTCATTATACTTTCAATTCTATACCAAATAATTGAATATATAAAGTACTATATAAAGTTGAAATAGATAGAATTAAATATAATATGCACGTTGTGTAGTAATAACATTAGTACTATAATACCACATTATATAAAATATTATATAATATCATTTAATATCATATTATATTACATTAAATTATATTATTTCATATTATTTTAAATTACGTTCTATAATATATTATTTTATATTATTTTACATTACATTCTATGATATGATATTATATAATGACTTAGCATTATATCCAACTGTAATACAAGCTGTGTGAAAGTGTCAGGTAAATGAATAGATATTAACTAGCGTGACTGAAATGAGTAGCAGCTAACTGACATAAAGTCGGGAGCTCCTCAGGTTTGGAGATTCATCTGCCGTAGCTTTCACAGCGAGGAGTTATTCTTGTACGGTTAACGCTCTCACAAGTTTGTCCACCATGAATGAGGCTTTAAATGGATTCAAATATCTTCTGCTTTTGTTCAGGTTTAGCGCTTTAGCAGTTTGCTGTAATCTCACAGTGATGTGTTCACTATTTCAAACTCAAAATCACATAACTAAATTGCTATCTTCTTCCGTAAGCAAAATGATCGACCTTTCAGCATTACGTGTACAAACAAATCTGTTGTAATTGTCAGTGTCATTCACTCCGATGAGGAATCATTCCCTTCATGGATAATAACCCAATCTAATTATCTAACAATACTGTCACTGTCTAGCAATCGCACACACTCCTGAATAATTTAGACTTATATTGGGAAGTAAATCTGACCTTTACAAATTCCAAATATAATTGTTTTTAGTTTCAGTGTCATAAATTAGATACATTTACACAGTTGGACTGTGTAATAATTAGATTGAGACTTCTGTAAATTGTAAATCGTGATGTATAAAACAATCAAAATGGAGCTGACATGAATTGATGTTTTTTTAATTGTCGTCCTCGTAAAAGCCTCCTGGCTGAGGGTGTGTGTTGAGAGGTTCAGAATGATGGCTGTAGGCTGTAATGTTAATCTGTGTGTCAGCACTGAGGGAATATCTGAGCATATGTGTTGAGCGCACGTCTTCAGAATGATGGCTGAAGGCGATAATGTCAATCTGTGTGTGTTGAAAGCACATCTTCACACTGATTGATGCGGCTTAT
>NC_085017.1:28244827-28247327 GCF_963854185.1 Sardina pilchardus | reverse complement strand
TCCCACGTGTGTCACACCAGTGTCGCTGGGTACTGTAGTTTTCCCTTACTGTGACGACATGTACAGTAGTTTGTCCTTACTGCTGTTGAAAAACTACAAATCCCAGCAAGCGGCTGTGTCCACTCCCGGCTGAACCTGCATTTCCGTTCATCACAGCTGTTGCTGTCCCTCAAAATGATCATTGACATGCAAGGCTAGTTTTATTTCTAACATTAATATATCAACACAGACGTTTACATCGATAGTCTGGCGTAATAGTTTATTTGCCTCCGGTGTACTGTTTTTTGTGTTTTTAGTGTTTTTAGTGGCAGGCTAGCATATAGCGGTGTACTGTGGAGTGGGTGTTTTTAGTGGCATGCTAGCACATAGCGGTGTACTGTGGAGTGTTTTTAGTGGCAGGCTAGCATGTAGCGGTGTATTGTGGAGTGTTTTTAGTGGCAGGCTAGCATGTAGCGGTGTATTGTGGAGTGTTTTTAGTGGCATGCTAGCACATAGCGGTGTATTGTGGAGTGTTTTTAGTGGCAGGCTAGCACATAGCCGTGTATTGTGGAGTGTTTTTAGTGGCAGGCTAGCACATAGCGTTGTACTGTGGAGTGTTTTTAGTGGCAGGCTAGCACATAGCGGTGTATTGTGGAGTGTTTTTAGTGGCAGGCTAGCACATAGCGGTGTACTGTGGAGTGAGTGTTTTTTAGTGGCAGGCTAGCACATAGCGTTGTACTGTGGAGTGTTTTTAGTGGCAGGCTAGCACATAGCGGTGTATTGTGGAGTGTTTTTAGTGGCAGGCTAGCATGTAGCGGTGTACTGTGGAGTGAGTGTTTTTAGTGGCAGGCAAGCACATAGTGGTGTACTGTGGAGTAGAGGCCTGCACGGGCCTAAAATGTCAGGCCCGGCCCGGCCCGGACCTCTGGCAATCAGGCCCTAACCCGACCCGGCCCGACATATTAGCAATTACTGAGCCCGAGCCCGAATCCAAGCCCGACTAAAAGGGTCCGCTAGACATGACGGTTTCCTGACACTTCGGTCACGTAATGGTTTCTCAGGAAGCCAACTTGAACCATTAAACAAATAATACTTTTAACACACGATTAACACTTGCAAAGACAAGCGTTCATGCATTTAATTAGACCTCAATGTCGAAATAATGGGATGTCGCAAAAGCAGTATGTAAAGGACAACCAGGATAGGCATGACATCGGTAAATCTGTATGCGCGGCGGGAGTAGATAAATGAGCAGCACACATGAGCTCCTTGTCCATAGCCAACTTAGTAAGCACCGTATAAATAAATAAAGGAATTGAATTACTTTGAATTTAATATTTATTAGGCTAAATAACAATCAAATAAATGTAGGCTATTGCTCACCTTATAAGGCAACAAGCGCAAGTCTATACTATAGACCGCTTCCAACAGCCTAACAACGTGACAGAAAACACTCACATTCTTTGAGTTGCAGGTCCAAATAATCCCAAAAAAAACACAGGCAAATCTAGGCCTATTTACAGATCATCCATGATTGTTAATTTCGCTGCTTTGTGCAGGAAGACAATCGCGTCCACGGTGGATGGCTTTAGGTTTCACTTCCAGCGCCCGGCCCGCGGTGCTAAAGTTCCGTTCAATGGGGCTGCTGCTTGCGGGGACTACCACGCAAGTGTACCAATCACCTCATGCCGTTTCCACCAAATAAAAAGCGTGAATGTTTTTTGGACATGAATTCTGACATCATAATTGAAAAATTCATGAATATTGTACATAAAACCATTACTAGTGTCAAGCCCGAGCCCTACCCGAGCCCTACCCGAGCCCGTGCTATTTATTGAATTTAAGGCCCGTACCCGGCCCGAATTTGCATATTGTGTCGGGGCCCGTCGGGTCCAGAGGGCTTGCAGACCTCTACTGTGGATTGGGTGTTTTTAGTGGCAGGCTAGCACATAGCGTTGACTAGCGCTACCCTAGCACCAGCAAACACTGTATCTAGAAGGATGAAATAAACTGAAAACGATCTCCACTGATTAATATCACTCTGGCTAACTTGTATGTCCAAAATTCTGAACTATCCCTTTAATATGAATAAATACAGTACTTTTACTTTTGACACTTAAAGACATTTTAAAGCAGGGATTTTTTACTTTGACTTAAGTAGGCTTGTCATTGTGGTACTTGTATTTTCACTAGAGTAAATATTTCCCTGCTTATTTGTACTTTTAGAGTTTCATAACTTCCTCCACCACTGAGACACACACACATACTGTACACACATGCTCTCTCTCTCTCTCTCTCACAGACACAAACACTACACACACACACACACACACACACACACATACACACACACAAACACACACACACACACACACACACACACACACATGCGTCAGCACACACACACACACTGCTACATTTCTGTGTGTTACTGTAAGTGTGTGTTTTAGGTCTCTTCTGTGTGGTCTTTGTGTTCGCTCCTGGTTTGCTTTCAGACTGTCCGGTGGATGGATGATGCCTC
>NC_085017.1:28237327-28239827 GCF_963854185.1 Sardina pilchardus | reverse complement strand
CAGGCCCTATCTAAATGAATGGGGAGAGAGCTGGATGTCCATGTTCCGAGGTGTAAGAGACATAAAAAGCACATGTTTGAAATCACGATGAAAATCAGACTAAAATCGCTGAAAAGGTTTGGTGGTTTTGTATCAAATTAACGCTTAAAAAGCCTTTTTCTTACTGGTAATTTTGGACTGCGTATGCTCTATTCTTCACGACGCAGCTTTCAAAAAGCGTGACCGCCGAGGATCGGCCAAATGATTGGAGCAACGGCACTGGAAGAGGCGGGACATGTGCTAACCATAGCAAACCGGTGTAAACAACCGCCATCTTTCGCATTACGAAGTTACCCCATGCTTTTCAATGGGCGATTGAAATATATAAGTGTCTCTGGGCAAACAGAGAGGGGGAAGAGCATCAAGATGGAGTGTGTGTGTGTGTGTGTGTGGGGTAGGGGGGCAGGAGAGAGGGGGTGTGGATTCTCTAATCATGATTATTCTCTGTTGACATTCATGGTTAATTGCAACCAAGTGGGACCAGCATCCATCTCTGTCCCCCAACCATCATAAACATACACTTTGTCAGCGAACACACACACTCCGTCTGAGGAGACACACACTCTGTCAGGGAACACACACACACACACACACACTTCATCTGAGGAGTGTTAGTAATGGCTGTTTGGTTCTCTTGGCACATGCACACACAGACACACACACACACACACGTCATGTTTACATTACGGTCACTCTGGCACACATTGGGCCAATCATGGTGTGTGTATCTACACATCAACACACACACACACACACACACACACACACACACACACACACACACACACACACACACACACACACACACACACACACACACAGATGTGAGCTCTCTCCTCAGGACCACCTGTTCTAAAGGATATACTGTACGCACAAATGCACAAAAAGGTGTAAATAGCAGTGTAGCTGATGAATGAGAACATACAAGAAACGCTGCCACAACTCCCACAGTATGTCACAGCTTCCCACAGCTTCACACTTTTTGCAAAACATTACACAGTGAATGTCAAAAAGTAGAACACATTTTCACACCTTAGACACAGATAAAGATTGTAAGGTTACTTCCTTGTTACCACAAAGCCCTGGATTGCCAATGACTACACTAATGAACAAATTGGATAATCACATCCACCAGGTGTGTAAGCACACATGTGCAAAATTGAAAACGCAGCACTCAGGTGTGCTATACCGTCTTGTTGCTTTTACAGTAGTTGTTCTTCAGAGTCCAAGTGTATGTATTTTATGCAGTAGTTTTTATTTGTCTACAGATTTTATTTGTTTCATTGATTTCATTGTTGGTTGATAACTGTAACTGATTATGGTAAGAAATCCTGTAAGTATGGAAAGAAATACTTGAACTATTCAGTCTACAGCATCAGTGTTATTCAGTGCAAGTGCACGTTTATAGACCTATTTATGTACACTTTCCCTATGTCAAACTGATCATGAAGAATGTTGTGGGTTTGTCACTATTGTTTGGACATCTAAATTATCCCTTACATAACAATGCAAAATCTAGCACGTTATTTACTAAAATTTAGAATTTATTGTTTTGGTGTGTACAAGATGGAGACAGTGTAGAATCATTGAAAGAATGATATGAGAACAGTATAAGGGTTTTTTTTTTTTATCAATTTGTTTATTGTTTTGACTGAAATATTCCATTTTGCTAACAACCTGTTGTGTTCTGCTAATTGGATGTGGTGTTTGGTTAATTGTGTGAGGTGTTTAGAAAAAAAGAGCCCTGTTTTCACAATTGTGTGTAAACGATTGGAAAAAAAAACTGTAAAACTACAGGACAAGCTGCCACAACTCCATGTGATCCTATCCTACGTAAGTCAAGAGAACCGGCCACAACTCCATGTGATCCTATCCTACGTAAGTCAAGAGAAGCTGTCACAACTCCATGTGATCCTATCCTACGTAAGTCAAGAGAAGCTGTCACAACTCCATGTGATCCTATCCCGAGGCAGACTGTGCTGAAACTATAGGATGAGCTGCAAACATTTTTGTTCAACAAATTCAAGTGATTCGATTCCTCAACGGCATCATGTTTGATGCACGTACGTATGTGTGTGCTAATAAGTGCTTCATTGAAGTAGGATGAGCTCTCCTTAAAAACTTTCCAGCTTGGCCTATCAGAGTTTACCTAATCCCAGCTCAGCCAATAACAGTTCAGCTCAACTAAACCAATCCCAGATCAGCCAATAACAGCTCAGCTCAGCTAAACCAATCCCAGATCAGCCACATCCCCAAAACAGTTGAGACTAGCAGAGGGGGAATCCCCTCTTCTCTCCTCTCTCTCCACCCCTCCTCTCCTCTCCTCCTCTCCTCTCCTCTTCTCTCCTCTCCTCTCCTCCTCTCCTCTCTCTCCACCCCCTCCTCTCCTCTTCTCTCCTCTCCTCTCCTCCTCTCCTCTCCTCTCTCTCTGTCTTTCTCTTTGTCTCTCCTCTTCTTCCTC
>NC_085017.1:28225148-28227648 GCF_963854185.1 Sardina pilchardus | reverse complement strand
ACAAACACAGACACACACACACACACAATGCACAGGGGAGAAGAAAAGGCCATAGCAACACATCCTCTCCTCTCTCTCTCTCTCTCTATCACACACACACACACACACACACACATACACACACACGCACAAGGAAGCTATGCTCGCTTGCTAGCTCTTCACTAACCTTGTCCTCATCATAAAACTCAGCTGTAGAAGCGAGAAGATCCGTTACCCAGGGCAACTAAATACCTCATCCCAGGGCAACTAAATACCTCATCACAGGGCAACTAAATACCTCATCCCAGGGCAAATATTACCCAGAGGGCAACTAAATACCTCATCCCAGGGTAAATACCTCATCACAGGGCAAATAAATACCTCCACAGCAAACCTGCACCAGGGTAAATACCTCATCACAGGGTAAATACCTCATCACAGGGTAAATACCTCATCACAGGGTAAATACCTCATCACAGGGCAAATAAATGCCTCCACAGCAAACCTGCACCAGGGTAAATACCTCATCACAGGGTAAATACCTCATCACAGGGCAAATACCTCATCACAGGGCAAATAAATACCTCCACAGCAAACCTGCACCAGGGTAAATACCTCATCACAGGGTAAATACCTCATCACAGGGCAAATACCTCATCACAGGGCAAATACCTCATCACAGGGCAAATAAATACCTCCACAGCAAACCTGCACCAGGGTAAATACCTCATCACAGGGTAAATACCTCATCACAGGGCAAATACCTCATCACAGGGCAAATAAATACCTCCACAGCAAACCTGCACCAGGGTAAATACCTCATCACAGGGTAAATACCTCATCAAAGGGCAAATACCTCATCACAGGGCAAATACCTCATCACAGGGCAAATAAATACCTCCACAGCAAACCTGCACCAGGGTAAATACCTCATCACAGGGTAAATACCTCATCACAGGGCAAATACCTCATCACAGGGCAAATAAATACCTCCACAGCAAACCTGCACCAGGGTAAATACCTCATCACAGGGTAAATAAATACCTCCACATCAAACCTGCTCCAGGGTAAATACCTCATCACAGGGCAAATAAATACCTCCACAGCAAACCTGCACCAGGGTAAATACCTCATCACAGGGCAAATAAATACCTCCACAGCAAACCTGCACCAGGGTAAATACCTCATCACAGGGCAAATAAATACCTCCACAGCAAACCTGCACCAGGGTAAATACCTCATCACAGGGTAAATACCTCATCACAGGGCAAATAAATACCTCCACAGCAAACCTGCACCAGGGTAAATACCTCATCACAGGGTAAATACCTCATCACAGGGCAAATACCTCATCACAGGGTAAATACCTCATCACAGGGCAAATAAATACCTCCACAGCAAACCTGCACCAGAGTAAATACCTCATCACAGGGCAAATACCTCCACCCAGGGTAAATACCTCATCACAGGGCAAATAAATGCCTCCACAGCAAACCTGCACCAGGGTAAATACCTCATCACAGGGCAAATAAATACCTCATCAGAGGGTAAATACCTCATCACAGGGCAAATACCCCATCACAGGGTAAATACCTCATCACAGGGCAAATACTGTACCTCCACAGCAAGTGAAAGTCAGAATAATGATCTATTCTACACAGTAGGGCTGTTCAGCTATCATTTATTTTTGGAATCGAGTATTCTAGCGAGTATTTCTTCAATCAATCGAGTAATCGGTTTTATAATATTTATTATTATATATCAATATTCGGTTCAATTTAGAAACATGCTCAACAAATGCCACGCTGTAAACTAGCCCCCATCACTTTAATATAAATATAGATTCATATATTTGTGCCAGATTACCTCCCTTATTTTCATTTTCAAAGCACAGTGCAGTACAGTACAGTAGAATGTTCATGTCCACAATTTCAGCAGTAAAGTGCAGTTTTAACACCTGGATGCTCCCGGCTCGGATGTTGAATCATCGTTGACGTGCTGTTGTGGTTTGCCATGTTTTTACTTTGCAGTGACCATCTTGTTTTCTTATCTAATTTATAATAATAATTTTATCAAATGAAATAATAATGTCCCTAAACGTTGGACATTAAAAGCCTTTGACAGACGGTTTCTTCGCTCTCCGTCATCGCACCCACTTAACTCTGAAATTGGTGTGTGTGTGTGGTGTGGGGTTGGGTGACCAGACGTCCCCCCGTCAGGGGACAGTCTCCGTTTTTGGTTGCCTGTCCCAGAGAAAACATATAAAAACTACCCACGTCCCAGTTTTTTTGAAGATAAAACTTGTATGAATTTCAATCAGATTCATAGTCAAACTGAAAACGTTTTTTTCCCACATTTTTGGGATTATGTCCCCGGTTTTGGTCCTGGACATCTGGTCACCTTAATGTGGGGTGTGTTGTGTGTGTTGAGTGATTTCTGCCCAATCACCCCGCCCCGATCTTCAGCAAAAAAACACCCACCAACATTCTAAAGATGGATATACTTCAGCGCGCATCATTTC
>NC_085017.1:28195148-28202648 GCF_963854185.1 Sardina pilchardus | reverse complement strand
TCAAAATAACTCATAAGGGTTCTTTAAAGCCTGCATGGTTCTTTAAAGAGTTCATGAAAATAACTCTTAAGGGTTATTTAAAGCCTGCATGGTTCTATGTGGCACCCCAAGAACCCTTTTATAAAGACAGCAGGGAAGAAAAAGATACACAAATTATTGTGAGTGTGGCCACAGCTCTGGACATGATGTGTGTGTGTGTGTGTGTGTGTGTGTGTGTGTGATTGTAGAGATAGGAGGGTAGTCCAATGATGAAGAAGGAGAGTGGTGTAAGAAATGCTTTCGTTGGGAAAGAACACACACACACACACACACACACACACACACGCACACACATTCAGTTGTGCTGCGTTCTGTTAATGTCACCGTGAAGTTGTTTCTCTCTGTAATTTCCAGTTGGTGTCCAGAGCCAACCCTCTCTTTCTGAAACACACACACACACACACACACACACACACACACACACACACACACTGATGATGCTAAAGGGACGTCAACAGTGAGATCACTGCCCAGGCCCGTCATTCCTGTAGTATTACACACACACACACACACACACACTGTGATGCTGAAGAGCAGGCCCTCACTGCCCGTCATTCCTGTACTCTTACGCACACACACTCAGCCCTTACATAAGAGAGATGGTGCGTAACACACACATCACATCACCCCCCGTACTCCGGGCACACACACACACACACACACACACACACACGCACAGAGTGGAGCAAACATCAGCCCTCTACACTGGAACAAACATCCAGCCCCATCAGCAGAAGAAGTGTCAGCAGAGTCAGGAGGAGAATGAGCCTTGGAGTACACACACACACACACACACACACACTGTTAAGCGCACTACGTTACAGGGATACGTTTCCAAAGTCACAGGTGGGCACGTTTCCAACGTCACAACAAAACACAGGTGAAATGAATGATAGTGGGAGTGTCACTTACCTTGATTGAAGCGCGGGCCAGTTATAGCGTGCACTAAAACATCCTAATTAGTCCAAACGAAATGGTGAATGAGCACGGCATATAAACGGGAGCAAGAACTAGTTTGCATGTTGTCACGTCAGGAGAGATGCGCCACCGGTAAGCTGCTGTTTTAGTCCATTGAGCGAGCCGCGGTTTAAGTTTGCTTGTCTGTTTATGTTGCTCTGTACTACCGTTGCGTGTTCGTATATACGCGGTTGTATGCTTGATAACGTGGTGGTCACGCCGATGGAACATTGGTTACCGTCTGATGCTTAAATGTTTAACTGCTTGATTGTGTCCGAGGCTATATCGCGGTAAATGTTTTAAAGTTGTAGCGTCTCCATAGTCACGAATGCACTTCCTGTTTGCGGTGCAGGCTGGGTAATGTAGTTGATCACTCTTACATAGGAAATGGTCTGCTATACTTAGCGCTGCTATTTAAAACTACTCACTGTTTCCATTTAAAGCCAACATATTGAGAGTGTTTGGTTTGAGTAATTGCAATATGGCTTGTGTGTGCAATGTTTGTGTGGCAGTACAATGCTTAATGTATGTTTTAATATGCTGCAATGTTTCTTATGCCTGGAATTGCTGCATATTCAGTTTAAACACTAATTATACTATACTATATTATATTATCTATACAATACTATATTATTATGACACTAGAACTATAATGTAATTTATGAATGTATATTTATATTATTCAGAATTTATATATATTATGTAGCTTTTACAAACTAGGTTTTCTATTCTACAGGTTTATAACCTGTAATTTGTGGATAAACAACTGTATGGAAAATCAAACAAAAGAAATAAAAAACCACAAAGAGTTATAACAACGTGTCCTCTTCTGACGCCCCGTTCGGTGGGGAGAATCACCAAAGAACCGAACAGTTATAAACCGAGGCCCGCTGCACTGGAGAGTGCAGCGAAAATAGCCAAAGACTGCTTCATCAAGGAAGCTTAATCAACCAGCTTGCCTCTCACTTCTGCACTGCCCAAGTTCACCACTAATCAAACTGCCCATTAACTAAGGATAAAGGAGCTTGCACATATTGGCAATAACAGCTCTGCACAAAGGGAGTAAAAGATGGCTGACTTGGACAGGCTTAAAAGTGTGCGTTCAAGAGCACAAGCTTCATTCACAAAAAGAGCCCACTCTCTCACCAAACCCGGACTATTGGAATCAACTGAAATTCTCAAGGAATGGAAGGTGTTCAAGATTGACTTTTCCAAAGTCACAGATGCGGGACATGAGTATGCTGAAGCCCTGAGGGAGTCGACGGATGCAGAGATCAAAGCATCTGCTGAACAAATTGATGCTAAGACAGCTGAATGTGAGGACAAGTTCCTCGAGGTGAAGAAAGCCTCCCAGGACACCTTTTGGACCAGCTATGCAGAGGAGGCATTCTTCAAGCAAGCCAAGACGGCTGAGTCAGCCATCAGCCAGGCAGAGGATGAGGAAGCTAACCCTCTGAAGTCAATCAAGGACCGCAGGCTGAGGAATAGAGGTCTTGAAAGAGAGGTCACTGAACTCGGAGAGATGCTGATCGAGTGGAAGGAGTTGGTTCCTGGTTCGAAGGCAGTAGAGCTCAGGACACGCCACAAGGCACTAAAGAAGAGAGTCCTGGCATTGAATGACATACTGGTGGAGGATGAAGCAGACCAAGTAAAGGATGGAGAGAGAAATCTGGGAGATGATGGCAGTGTGGTTGGTGATCCGCTAAGAGATGCTTCACCCCTTCTTGCTGACATGTCTGGTGGTTTCAAGCTAAAGCCCAAGATGAACATGGGGGCATCAAACATGAGCACCCGGCCTCTGCTACGTCCAACCCAGCCCCTCTTACGGCAAAGCAGCCCTATGACCCCAAGAAACCCTGACCTCAAGCCTCAAATCAGCCTTGAAAGGGCACGGCTGCCCACTTTCTCTGGTGACATGAGGGAGTATTACCGCTGGAAGACTGAGTGGGAGGACCTACAAGAATTGGGTAACCCCCAAGGTGCAGAGTGTATAAGAAAGTTTCACTTATTAAATAGTCTCCACGAGAAGGTCAAGAAGGATCTCGTCCTATCTAGCTGTGGATCCGCTGATGAGATGTTCTGGCTGCTGGACAGCAAATATGGGAACAAAGCAAAAATAGTCCTAATGATCACCAATGAGGTCCAGTCTCTTCCCCCTGTCAAAGGAAATAATCCAAGAAGAACCATTGAATTGATCCAGGCTGTGGAAAGGGCCCTGTGTAACCTCCAGATTCTTGGTGAAGAGGATGCTGTGAAGAACCGTGTTGTCGCTCAATCTCTTGAAAGCAAGCTTCCCAGTGTACTCAAAAAGGAGTGGATTATGCACAAAACTGACCCAGCGAACCAGTTCTCTCGACTGAACCACTTTGACTGCCTCCTGAGATTCCTCAAGAAACAGGAGGAGATTCTTGAAGAGTTGGATCAGTTGGAGCCAAACCCTGCAGACAAAGGCCCTGTGGAAAAGGGTGCTGCAGACTACCCAGATAAGAGTGGGAGGAAGGGTGCTGCAGACTACCCAGATAAGAGGGGGAGGAAGGCTTTCACCAAGACCACAGCAGGTCAGAAGGACTACAATCCCAGCTGCACTGTCTGTGAAGATGACTCTCATGCTGGCAGGCTATTTGCATGCAAGATCTTCAGAGAGCAAGATCTCTCAAGCAAAAGGGCTCATTTGAAGAAGCTAGGGCTGTGCTCCAAGTGTTTGAGGCCCCACCCTATGGATGGGAAAGGATGCACACCCAGATACCTCTGCCCAAAAGCAGACTGTCGGAGAGAAGGGGCGTCGGACCACAATTACCTTCTGTGTCCTAAGCCACCGACTCCAAAGAAGGACAGCAGCAATGGGGAGCAGAGCACTATAAAGACTGGAGGAAAGAAACTTGGCTTAACCAGTAAACAAGAGGAGTTTCTGGCAGAGCTTACTCCAGAACAAAGAGAGAAGTATAAGAACGCATTCTCAAACAAAATATCCTCAACTGTATGCGCCAAGGCTGGAGATGGACTGCGAGAACATCCAGTGGTGATGATGCTGATGGAAGTAACAACAAACTCGGGTTGCCTTATTGGCACCCTAATCGACCTCGCATCTGACACCAACTATATCACCAATGAAGCAGCCGATCGCCTTGGACTGTGCGGTGAGAGCATCAGGCTTATTGTCCATGGAGTCGGGGGGATGAAGAAAACGGTCCTGACTAAAAGATATTCTCTGCGGCTGAAGGTGAAGACATCCAGAGGAAAAGTGGCAGAACATAGAATTCTCTGCTATGGCCTGGACAATATTGCAGAGGTGACCCAACCAATCACTGCTGAACAACTGCAGAAGTTCTTCCCCAGTGTACCCAGAGACGAGCTGATCCGTCCCACAAAGATTGACCTTCTCATTAGTCACCGGGAAGGTCGTCTTGTACCCCAGTCAATCAAGATCGTGGGGGACCTCGTCCTCTGGGACGGCCCGCTGGGAAAGACTGTCGGGGGAACCCATCCCGATCTCATTGAGACCGCTGACATGGCCGTGTACCACTCTGAAACTCACTTTGCGAGGACCATGAGATCAGCGGTGATGGCATACAAAGAGACCATCATACCTCAAGAAGAAGAAGCGCTTGTCCGGAGCACCACAACCACCAACAAAGAGGTATTCGAGTGGTTTAGCTGGGACAGCATTGGAGCGGCGTGCAGTCCTCAATGTGGCGGCTGTAAGTGTGGCAGGTGTCCCCCTGGAGGGAAAGAAATGACCCTCAAGGAAGAGCGGGACCTGGAGAAGATAAAAGGATGTCTGACATACGTGCTGGCAGACAAACACAGCAACTCCCCACATTGGGACACAGCCTATCCCTGGAAGGCAGACCTCACAACACTACCAGACAATCGAAGGGCAGTGGAGGCTACCTTCAGAAACACTGAGAAGCGTCTGGAGAAGGAACCTGTGTGGAAGGCTGCATACAAAGAACAAATACATGAAATGGTCTCAAGAGGAGCTGCTGCAAAACTCACAAGGGACGAAGTCAACAGCTGGGAAGGACCCAAATGGTACATCAGCCATCTGGTTGCACCGAACCCACACTCCTCCTCAACCCCTGTGAGAATTGTGTGGAACAGTAGCCAAGAGTTCCGAGGCATAAGTCTAAATGATCTCCTTCACAAGGGTCCCGATGTCCTCAATCCCATCAGAGGTGTCCTTCTGAGGTTCAGGAGTGGACTCCATGCCGCACTGGGTGACGTAAAAAAGATGTATAACTCCGTGTGGCTGAAAGATGATGAAGTCCACCTCCACCGCTTTCTCTGGAGAGACAAACCTGAGGACGAGATTGAGGTGTTTGCAGTTGTCAGAGTCAATATCGGTGATAAACCCGCAGGATGTATCGCCCAAGTTGCCATGAAGGAGACGGCCAACCTTCCTCAGTTTGCTGATATGGTTGAAGAACGGCGAGCTCTGACTGAGGACAGCTATGTTGATGACATCTTAACTTCACACGATGACCTCAAGACGTTGGAAAGGATCACAAAAGGGGTAGAGGAGATCTTGAAAGCGGGAGGCTTCTTTCTCAAACCGTGGGTCCTGTCACACCAAAGTGGGAGGAGTGGAGCCCTAGCTGAAACAACTGCTGACTCTAGTGCAAAAGCAACTGTACCCAGGATGTTGGTACTGCCCAACCAAATGCAAGATGGGGAGAACAAGGCACTTGGGGTCGGCTACGAACCTGATACAGACAAACTTCGGTTGCTGACGTCTATCAACTTCTCTAAGAAAAGAGGGAAAATGAGGACCGGACTTAATCTGAGCATGGAGGATGTCAGGGAAGGAACACCAAATCCCCTTACCCGACGTATACTTCTTAGCCAGGTTGCCGCATTGTACGACCCAATTGGTCTTGCCTCACCAGCCAAACAGAAGGGAGTGATGATAGTACGAGAATCGTTCCAGGAAGCTGGCAAGGACAACCCATCTAAAGATACATGGGATGCCCCTCTCTCACTTAAACTTCGGGAAGCCGCAATAACGCTCTTTGAAGAATACGTGAGACTTGGCCAAGTCAGGTTTGAGAGAAGCCTCACACCGCCTGGAGCCATAGGCCCACCAACAGGGATCACATTCTCAGATGGAAGCGAATCCTCCTATGGAGCCGTGCTCTACCTGCGATGGGAAACCCGAGACAAAATTATAGTGAAGTTGGTGGAATCCAAAGCTAAACTCACCCCTCTCGACCAAAAGGGAGATGTGATCAAGGCCGAACTATGTGGTGCGGTATTTGCTAGCCGCCTAAAAAAGTACTTTGAGAAGCACTGCCACATTAAAGTCAAGCAATGGATTCACTTTGTGGACAGCCAAACAATCCTGGCAGCCATCCAAAAGGACAGCTATGGCTACCAGACCTTTGTCGCTAACAGAATCGGTGAGATTCAGAAGGCTGGACAAGTGGAAGATTGGAGGTGGATTGAAGGCAAACGAAACATTGCTGATATACTTACCAGAGGTGCAACTCCTGAGGATCTTAACGAAGGGTCAGAGTGGCAGCAAGGCCCTGAGTTCCTGAAGTTGCCTGAGACCGACTGGCCTATGAAGATGGCCAGTGAAATTGCACCCTCTGCTGCTGAAGATGTGGGAAAACTTCAGCGGAAAGCCTTCTCAGCAGTGGTCACCAGGGCCCAGTCAAAAGGAAGACCTTGCCCCAATAGGCCTAATGTCAAGGCTGAACCCAAGATCAAGGCAGAACCAAAGATCAAGGCAGAACCAAAGCATGAAGAAGCCAACGGTAAGATGACCTCACCAGCTGTCCCAGGTGCAACATCTGTGGGAAACAAGAGAAGACCCTGGGCAATTGGACTGGTCCGCCTTGTGGAACCTCAACGCTTCAGTTCTCTGACCAAGCTGTGTGGTTCCATAGCCTGGACTCGACGGGCTGTAGAAACCTGGCTGAGAAGACGCCAGGCACCAAAGTGGGAGGCAAACCACTCTCTTCTGTCTATTGAGGAAAGAGCGCAAGCTTTCCAAGACCTGGTCCTCGCAACCCAAGAAGGCAGTCTGTTCCTGGACTCAACGCTGAACCGCTTGGTGGTCCACAGGGACGAGAACACTGGAATCCTTGTCTGTGGAGGACGAATCCAGTCCTGGAAAGAAGATGGAACAGTTGTTCCTTTAATCCCATTTCATTCATGGCTCGCAACTCTGCTGTCAAGAGAAGCTCATGATGAGAACCATGAAGGTGTTGCTGCCACACTACTGCGCACCAGGAAAAGGGCATGGATTGTGCAAGGTCGGAGAACAGTAAAGAAAGTTGTGAACGACTGTATTACATGCCGAAAACTGAAAGGAAAAATGTGCCAGCAGATGATGAGTGATCTGCCGCCAGAACGCTCTCAGCGTGCCAACCCATTTGAGTACACCACACTTGACCTCTTTGGCCCCTTTGAAATCAAGGATGCTGTCAAGAAAAGAATAGGAAAGAAGGCGTGGGGCATAGTCTTCTGTTGCATGGCATCAAGGGCAGTTCATGTGGACCT
>NC_085017.1:28177936-28180436 GCF_963854185.1 Sardina pilchardus | reverse complement strand
GTGCGTGTGTGTACAGTATGTGTGTGTGTGTGTGAGAGAGAGAGAGTGTGTGTGTGGGAAAAGTACAAACTTCTTCCGTGTTCCGCTTCTGATGGGTGTGTGTGTGTGTGTGTGTAGGAAGAGCCCTAACCTCTGCTGTGATGAGCGTGGTTCCATTAGACTCTGTGACATTCTGCTGCTGTGGATGATTTAATGGTGGCATTTTGTTTTTGCTGATGTCTCCACCATTACAACACCAGCACACTGAACTCTGTGTGGTGTGTGTGTGTGTGTGTGTGTGTGTGTGTGTGTGAGTGTGTGTGTGTGTGTGTGTGTGTGTGTGTGTGTGTCGGGTAGGAGGACTAGCCAAGCGCCACAAATCTATTTCTCCTATACCTCCCCCACACAGTTTTACTTCCCTGGGTTTCAGCTACAGAGGGTGTGTGTGTGTGTGTGTGTGTGTGTGTGTGTGTGTGTGTGTGTGGACTCAACAACATCACAGTAATATTGATAATATGAACACAGGCAATGGTGCTGTATTGCAATAGTATAACACATCACACTCACTACACTACAGGGCCCGATCTATTGCTCCCTCCACTGTGTGTGTGTGTGTGTGTGTGTGTGTGTGTGTGTGTGTGTGTGTGTGTGTGTGTGTGTGTGTGTGTGTGTGTGTGTGTGAGAGTGTCTGTCTGTCTGTCTGCACATACTCTTGTAGCTCTATTGTTCCTTCATTCAGAGGGGAGAGTATTGGTACATTCATGTGCTCCCTCGTGTGTGTGTGTGTGTGTGTGTGTGTGTGTGTGTGTGTGTGTGTGTCTTTGCACTGTGGTAGTTCTACTGTGAAAGAGTATTGGTAAATTCAACACCTTTGTAGAGTCTAATACTCTAATTAATCAAACAGAGAGAGAGGAGAGACAGAACACAGACACACACACACACACACACACACACACACACCTACCTACATCTGTACACTACTAGACCACGAAACTTAGCCACTGACTGACATATGGCCACACACGTGCAAACACACACACACACACACACACACACTCCTGCAGGCTGCAGATTTTTAGCCTGGCTCACCTTCGCCCCCTGCTGGCTGTGTGTGTGTGTGTGTGTGTGTGTGTGGTGTGTGTGTGTGTGTGTGTGTGTGTGTGTGTGTGTGTGTTGTGTGTGTGTGTGTGTGTGTGTGTGTGTGTGTGTGTGTGTGTGTGTGTGTGTGTGTGTGTGTGTGTGTGTGTGTGTGTGTGTGTGTGTGTGTGTGTGTGTGTGTGTGTGTGTGTGTGTCTGGGTGAGTGTGAGAGAGGCAGCACACACATAGTCACACACACACACACACACACACACACACACGTGAGAGTGTCACGTTGGAGAAAGTCTCTTGTCTCTTCCTCTTCTTTCCTCACACACATTCAGTCTCTTGTCTCCCTCAGACACCACACACACACACACACACACACACACACACACACACACACACACACACGCACGCTCTAGTTCATTATTTCTCTGTGTGTAAAACAATGGCTCTTTAATAATGTCTGGCCAAGCCAGCGAGCAGCACTAAATCAAAAGGAATGTAGAGGCTGGAGGAGTCCGATAATCCACTACACACACACACACACGCGCGCACATACACGCACACACACACACTCACACTCACACACACGTGCACATACACACGCACACATGCACACGCAGACACGCGCGAACACACACTCACGCACACACACACACACACACATACACACTCACACACACACACACACACACACACACACACACACGTTACAGCGATTCACAAAAGGCTAGCGCTGCATTCTGTCCCACTGACTCTGAATAGGACCTGCACTGGAGGAGCTATTGATCCCCAACCCCAAACCACTGGACACACACACACACACACACACACACACACACACACACACACATACACACACTGCTATGCCATTTCAGCAAGGAGGAGAAAGAGAGAGGAAGGGTAGAGGTGTGTGTGTGTGTGTGTGTGTGTGTGCGTGAGGGAGAGAGAGAAGGGTGGAGGGGTGTGTGTGTGTGTGTGTGTGTGAGGGCTGGGGGTCTTGTGGCGTGAAGTCTTTCATCGATGAGGGAGCGCTATTGAACACCCCGGCATCTCCAATCACCTCAACCACTCTCTCACTGATTCACACGCAGCCTCCTCACTGTGTGTGTGTGTGTGTGTGTGTGTGTGTGTGTGTGTGTGAGAGAGAGACATGAGTCATGTGTTAAGAAGTTGTTAATGATGTTGTTCTTTTGGCTGCTGATTGATAGATAGTGTGCAAACAGGCTTTTAAAGAAGAGAAACAGCAAAACCGCGCGCCCCTCCTCTGGTCGCCGTAACAACCTATTTCATGTTGCCGTGGAGATGATGAGTCGTCGTGGAAACAACTCTATCAGCCCAATTTCACAGATGAGCCCCTGAAGAAGAGACGTTAAATCACTCACACAAATATTCCCAGTAATCCCCCCTCCCCTCTGTGTGTGTGTGTGTGTGTGT
>NC_085017.1:28165436-28167936 GCF_963854185.1 Sardina pilchardus | reverse complement strand
CTCTCTGTTCTCATCCATCAATGCAGACTCTCAGGGTCAGCTGCCTGCCAGGACCTCTCGCAAGTGTGTGTGTGTGTGTGTGTGTGTGTGTGTGTGTGTGTAATGTGTCTACTCCTGCTCTCTTCCCCAGGTGTGATGAGTGTCGTCTCTGCTACCATTTCGGATGTCTGGACCCCCCTCTCAAGAAATCCCCCAAACAGACCGGCTACGGCTGGATATGCCATGAGTGTGACACCTCTTCATCTAAGGTGAGTGTGTGTGTGTGTGTGTGTGTGTGTGTGTGTGTGTGTGTGGTTGTGTGTGTGTCAACAAACAGACCGGCTATGGCTGGATATGCCATGAGTGTGACACCTCTTCATCCAAGGTTTGAGTGTGTGTGTCTGTGTGTGTGTCTGTGTGTGTGTGTGGCTGTGCTCGTCTCATGTGATGATAATATCATCGCTGGTTTTGGAGGATTTGTCAAAGAGTTCAAGCAGAGTCTTTCTTTCAGAGAGTTTTATTATGGTACTGGAGACTTATATGTGAGGAGACCCAACGCAGTCTGCCGATACCCTCAAAAGGGTTGTTTACATGAAAACATAAGCAAACAACACACCATTGTTTCCCAACGCAACCGCCATCTGTAGCATCCTGGTCTGACTAAAGAACCAAGAACCGGGGACCAAGACAGCTCCAGGCTACAGAAAGGTTTAATGAAATGTACAAATTTGTTCCCACAACGACCAAACGCTGCTTTCAGGAAGTAAACTTCCGTTAAATTTGCGTTTATCCATTTGACTAGCAGCCTACAGTGAATGGCAATGGATTGTAGCCTATGCAGCTTAACCCAAAGACACTGTATACTGTCATCATATACGGTAAGTGTGTATGTGACAAACACCTCCCTGTTGATCATTAGAACCGCTGCGTGATGTGCCCTATGTCCATGAGGTCGGCCATTTTGTTCCTTTGTTAGCTTAGCTTAGCTTAGCTTAGCAGACAAAGAATTACAATAGGAAGTTAGTAAGTAGCACGTGCACTGACTATTGTACCCAGGCAGTAAGATTGGCAAACACTGCCCATATCCCCACAGTCTGCTGATTTGATGATGCTTATTTCTTACCTTCATGTGTGTGTGTGTGTGTATGTGTGTGTGTGTGTGTGTGTGACCAAACTGACCAAACTGACCAGTTATGGCTTGATATGCCAGAAGTGTGAATGAACACACTTACACATATGCTCATACACAAACGCTCTCTCACATACACACACACACACACACACAGTGAAGTGTCAGTAAATTGCATCTTCAAGCAGATCAGGGCCCATCTGAGGAAGATATGCTCCCGGCACCTGGAACGTGTGTGTGTGTGTGAAGAAATTGTGCTCGCGGCACAACTGTGTGCGTGTGTGTGTGTGTTTAACTCAGTTTCCTCTATGCCCCAAGGCTCCTAAAAAGTCTGTAGTTATCTGCTTTGCCTCTGTGCCTCAGGGCTTGTACATGTGTGTGTGTGTGTGTGTGTGTGTGTGTGTGTGTGTGTGTGTGTGTGTGTGTGTGTGTGTGTGTGTGTGTGTGTGTGTGTGTGTGTGTGTGTGTGTGTGTGTGTGTGTGTGTGTGTGTGTGTGTGTGTGTGTGTGTGTGTGTGTGTGTGTGTGTGTGTGTGGGTGGGTTGGTCTCCCTGTGCCTTGTCTTGAGGCTTGACGTTAAATGAATGTTAATCCACAGCTACAGCCACCACCCATCACACTCACACACACACACACACACACACACACACACTGAGGAGCAGGCAGCAGCTTTGGCTATTTAGAGTAGATGACAACTTCCCATCAACCCCCTCTCTCCTTCTCTCTCTCTCTCTTTCTCTCCCCCTCTCTCTCTGTCTTTCTCTTTCTCTCTCTTGTTCTCTCTTTCCCCCTCTTTCTCTCTCTCAAATATACATCCTCACGTATTGTATGCAGTCACTTGCGCGCACACACACACACAGTTGCTCACAGTGGTATAGCCATGAAATTGTAATTGAATTGGACATATTGCCCACAGATGAAACACTCATGTACAATTTGATCCCACAAATAATGAACACACACACACACACACACACACACACACACACACACACACACACACACACACACACACACACACACACACACACACACACACACACACACATATACACACACACACACACACACACACACACACACAATCCCCAGATGTCTCCCTCTACCTGTTCTGAATGTGCAGACACAGCATGTATGCTGAAGTGAAATCACTGATACAGCACACACTGAACTAAACACACACACACACACACACACTGATGCAGCGAGGGTTTCATTAGTGCAGACAGAGGTGCTTGGGCTATGGTTTAACACACATACACTCATGAATATGTTTTAGCAGATAGACACACACACACACACACACCATGACACACCCCTATACCTCCCAACTCCCATTCGTTCTTAACAGGGGTAGTGCACACACAAATAGCAACATGAATACACTTAAAAA
>NC_085017.1:28115134-28120134 GCF_963854185.1 Sardina pilchardus | reverse complement strand
GCTTTGTTACCCCAGTTAGCGGTTATCTCCCAGTAAAGTAAGACAACAGCAGCAGGTGTCAGTGAGAAGTTGTGGCTTTATTCAGGGTGAAGGGAACTGACTCACACATATGAAGCACCTTCACACACACTTTGAGTGACAGATAGAAAACCTCTCTCTTTCGCTCTCGCTCTCTCACACTCACACTCACACACACTCACACACACACGCACACATACACACACAGTGAGGTCGACAACCTCTTCTGACCCATAAACACACACTCTTCTGAAGCAGCACATCACAGATAGCTTTCTTTACTTCATTTTTTTATATCATAAACTTTCTACAAAAATCTGGACAATAAAGAGTTCATAGCTTACAAAAATGAGATTGTTTCTTTTTTTTTTAAAGTGCATTTGAAATGTCCCAGCTGTGCAGCTGAAGACACGGATAGTTCCGGAAACGATCACACTCCTCCATCAAGACGGAGGGAACAAATGGAGCCAAAACAAAAGGAACACAAAAGAAAAGTCACAACTTCCTGCTGTGCAGACAGAGTCCCGACTGCCGCTCAACCAGGAAGTAAACAACAGAACGGTAAATAACTCCGCAGGTGTGTGAACACACACTCAACTCCAATGGCAGTGAAGTCCACCAACCCCAAAGGCCTTTACAAGCGTCCACTAGACCGTGAGTTTAAAGCCTCCTGGTCGCTCCCTCACCAGTGATTCTCTGAAGTCTTCTGTGTGTTTAAATTAAAGCCGTATGGTCTCCCCACACCAGTGATTCTGATGTTTGCTTTGGCTCCTCTTCCCCCCGCGACACATCTGTTGCCGAGCAACACTAAACTTGGGGGGGGGGGGGGGGGTCGTTTAAGGTCCACCATTCGGCAGCAGATCCAATCTCCTGAGTGATTGCCAGAGCGATCTGATTTCATCACATGATCTCCACACAAGAGCTTCGCTACTCCTTCAGTTCCTGCTCAACACAGATGGCTCAGCTCAGCTCACACACAATACAAACGTGTCCCCCCCCTCTCCCCCCCCTCTCCCCAGCCCGACAGTGTGTGTGCGTGGTCTCCATAGCGCCCTGCGGCGGAGTTGATTGCGTGTCGCCACCCTGTCAGAACATCACAGATCCATAATCGCCGTGGCCACCACGGTCACGTGACCGCTCGGGTCCAGAGTTCCGCTGGACGGCGGATCGATCCGCTCGCTCGGCGTACGTCCAGGAGCATCCGGCACGGCACAAACAGTAGAAAACCCCCAGCTGATACAACTCAGCCAATAACATCCCAGCGTCTGCCAGCGGCAGCCAATAGGATCGCAGCATCCACCTGTGGCAGCCAATAAGATCCCAGCATCCGTCTGAGGCACTGCTGTAGCAGGATGTCAGCAGCACAATGGCGGGACAGAGTCTCTGCGTATGTGTGTGTATGTGTGTGTGTGTATGTCCATGATTGTCCACTGATTGTCCATTGATTGTCCCTGTGTACACACACACACACACACACACACTTGTGGGTGTGGCGTGCTCTTCATCTCTTCTTCTTCTGCTGGCGCAGCATCTTCCTCCTCTTGACGATCATGGCGTGCAGTCGCTCCAGCCCCTCCTGGAGGCCCTCGCCGATGATGGCGCACGCGGGCTGCAGGTGCCAGGGCGTGTGTGTGTGTGTGCCCAGCTCTCCGAGCGCCAGCAGCCGCTCCACCTCGGCCAGGGGCAGCGCCGCCCGCAGGTCCTGCTTGTTGGCCAGCACCAGCACGGGCACGCCCAGGTTGTCGTGGAGACGCGTGATCTTGTGCAGCTCGGTCTTGGCCTCCTCCATGCGCTCGGCGTCGACCGAGTCCACCACGAACACCAGGCCGTCCGCGCGCCGCGTGTACGAGCGCCACAGCGGCCGCAGCTTCTCCTGACCGCCCACGTCCCAGAAGTGGCACGCCACCGAGGCCGAGCGGCAGCGATGCCCGCCGGACCCCAGGAGTGGCACCCGCACCCGCTCCGTGTTGAAGCCCTTGGTGGGCACGGTGTTGACGAACTCGTTGAAGCGCAGGCGGTACAGCACGGTGGTCTTGCCCGCGCAGTCCAGCCCCAGGATCACGATGTGCAGCGCCTGGAAGGAGGGCAGGCACGGCAGCACCGCACGGCGATCCGACAGCCCGTTGCCCATCTCGGCTGTGTGTGTGTGTGCGAGGGAGGGGGGGGGGGCGGGCGCGCTGGGGGTGGTACAGGGGCGAGGTGCTGCTGCTGCTGCTGCTGCTTCACCAGACACACAACACACAGGCAGCAGCCTGGAATCCCCACAGCACACAGCAGGGATCAACCTGAAACACAGTAAAACACACAACTGATGCAAGAGGAGCAGAGAAAAGTCAAGAGAGTGCACACACACTCACACAGACACACACTCACTCTCTCTCTCTCACACACACACACACACACACACACACACACACACACACACACACACACACACACACACACACACACACACACACACACACACACACACACACACACACACACACACACACACACACAGTGCTTTCCGATGTAGGAGACTGTTAATGGCTTATCATGGAGAGCTACGTCTTTGTCATACTGACGCATAACAAGTGGCGCGCGGTTGGATGTCTTTCCCCGTGAATGGGGAGTGTAACCGCGGGGTGCACGGGGAGCACGGGAGGCCATTTGCACATGTAGCGCGCAGTGGCTTCATACATAATCACCGTGCATCCACGCGAAAGCCCTGACGGCCAAAGCACTAGACGCGGTCGCTTCCGCCCATATACGCGCCCATTCACCGCGTCTCTCTGTGCCCGCGAGCGACAGCACGCATGATGGAAGGCGAAACGCATTAGTGTCCTTTTGTTGCTCTGCCGTTGGAGGGCAGCGAGGCGCGATGATTGGCGGGTAGGTAGCTGGCTGGACTGGAGGGGTAGCGACACCAGGCCGGCCATCTGTAAAAACAGTAGCCTCGTTGCGGGGCAACACTCCCGTGCCGAGCGGGTTTAATATTCTGTGGCGACGCCAGTCTGAAACAGTGCACAGCTACTCAGCTGCTCAGCTACACCGCACAACCAACCACAGGTGATTGGACGACCGAGCCCCTGAACACCCGAACAAACAGACACACAACCATCTAATTCGCTGTAAACACATAAATAAATGCGATGTCTTCGCCTTTACACTCTAAAATATCCCCGTTTCCCATGCTGTCACTAATTTTGCAGTGTATTCATCATGATGATGACATTTAAAAAAAAAACAGCCCCAAACATACCTTTAGATCTAAGAGAATTGCACGAGTGTGTGAAGCCCGGCATGAAAGGAGATCAACAGCGTATCCTTATTCTCCACGAGCCCTTTCTCTGTGGCACGGTCACGGTGCGCCCGTGACAGCAGTGGCGTTTCAACTGAGTGCTTCGCGGCTGCCGAGTGCTTACCAGTCGGTTCTGGCACCGGGGAAACAGCCCTGGAGTAGGCGAGAGCGCTGATTGGTCACATTCCCGAACGGCGCTCCCCTGTTCCTGACCTCCGATTGGCCGGCGGCTGTGTCTGTCGAGTGTGTGCGGACACACCCCCGGCCACCACCTGTTCCTCTTGCTCAACCAGTGACCCAAAGTTTGGAGCGCGAGCGAGGCGTGCGCGTGATGATGGAAGTATTTGTGCAAGCGGGTCAAAAGTCATTGACCTTCCCAGACTATCGCACGGACCACCGCTGGCCACATTGTGTCCTCAAACTTGCTGTCAACACCGGTGGGAGGTCAAAAACAGAATGTGTGTGAATTGAGAGAAAGTGAAAGTGTTGATAAGAAAGTGGCCATGATTCAACATTTTCAGAGTGGCCTTGATAGTGTAACATAATAGTGCATGAAACTCACAACTTCGTGACAATGGTGGTCAGTGAAAGGCTTAGTGTGTTTGAAGATAAGCACACATCACGAGTTAAAGGGATAGTTCGGATTTTAAGACACGAAGTTATATGGGTTCCCTGTCAGCAACGTTGTGCATCAGCACTGACTTACCCCGCAACAGCGTCCTGTGAGCCGAGATCCAGCCGGTTTTTGATGCTGAAGAAAGTAGTCCGGCAAGTTTCTGGGTCACGAAAGTAAAGTGTTTTTCTTCTCAAAACCATATGCGTTCAAAAGAGTGATATATTTGCACCACAAAAACGTTGTCCAGGAAAAATTCAAACCTCGTTATCACTTACTTATTTTTCGCGATTCCTATCACTGCGCGCTACTGACAGCTGGACAACGTTTTTGTGGTGCAAATATATCACTCTGTTGAACGCATATGGTTTTGAGAAGAAAAACACTTTACTTTCGTGACCCCAGAAACTTGCCGGACTACTTTCTTCAGCATCAAAAACGATCAAAAACCGGCTGGATCTCGGCTCACAGGACGCTGTTGCGGGGTAAGTCAGTGCTGATGCACAACGTTGCTGACAGGGAACCCATATAACTTCGTGTCTTAAAATCCGAACTATCCCTTTAACGTGTCTGTTGATGTCTGTCACCTACACCCTATTGTGTTCTGAACGGGTTACAATGTCTCGAGGTTTGGCGACAATGTGAAAGTTTAAGGAATAATTAAAAGCCGTCAGATTTGAGGATCAATCGAGGATTGATCACACGCGAGGATATTCTGGATTTAATCGGTTTGTTTTTTAATCCGTTTTGCTGGCGGCAGTAGACTACAGTTTAGTCCCATGGGACGGAGATTAGGCTACTTTTTGGAGGAATATTTCAACAGCTTTAGTAAACCCCAAACAATCTGACTCTTAGCTTGCGTCTTTGCGCCCTCTTGTGTCCAACAGACGAATTCCATGGCCTCAAGTCAACTGCTCCATTCGGGATGAACTGCAGCTGATTCTAGCAAAACCAGCATGACCATCTTACACCAACAATGTCAAGCTTGGCAGGCTGGTCACCGGTATGACCATTTCACACCAGCTGTATCCCACACGACAGGCTGGTCAGATGTCACACCAGCATGACCATTTCACACCAGCTGTA
>NC_085017.1:28105134-28107634 GCF_963854185.1 Sardina pilchardus | reverse complement strand
ATCACCATCACCATCATTATCACCATCATCATCATCATCACCACCATCATCATCATCATCACCATCATTATCACCATCACCATCATCACCATCATCACCATCATCATCATCATCATCACCACCATCATCATCATCGTCATCATCACCATCATCATCACCATCATCATCACCATCATCATCATCATCATCATCATCATCACAGTGGTCTCATATGTTTATGTTTACAATGTATTTCTTCAGTTGCTTTAATTCAAAGGTACAACAAATCCAGCTACATTACATTAGGAGATCTATATCTCACCAGGTGATCTTCACTACATTAGGAGATCTACTGTATATCTCACCAGGTGATCTTCACTACATTAGGAGATCTATATCTCACCAGGTGATCTTCACTACATTAGGAGATATCTATCTCACCAGGTGATCTTCACTACATTAGGAGATCTACTGTATATCTCACCAGGTGATCTTCACTACATTAGTAGATCTACTGTATATCTCACCAGGTGATCTTCACTACATTAGTAGATCTACTGTATATCTCACCAGGTGATCATCACTATATTAGGAGATCTCTATCTCACCAGGTGATCTTCATCACATTAGTAGATCTATATCTCACCAGATGATCTTCATCACATTAGTAGATCTAATGTATATCTCACCAGGTGATCTCCATCACGTTAAGAGATCTACTGTATATCTCACCAGGTGATCTTCACTATATTAGGAGATCTATACCTCACCAGGTGATCTTCACTATATTAAGAGATCTATATCTCACCAGGTGATCTTCACTACATTAGGAGATCTACTGTATATCTCACCAGGTGATCTTCACTACATTAGGAGATCTACTGTATATCTCACCAGGTGATCATCACTATATTAGTAGATCTACTGTATATCTCACCAGGTGATCTTCACTACATTAGTAGATCTACTGTATATCTCACCAGGTGATCTTCACTATATTAGGAGATCTACTGTATATCTCACCAGGTGATCTTCACTACATTAGATCTACTGTATATCTCACCAGGTGATCTTCACTACATTAGTAGATCTATATCTCACCAGGTGATCTTCACTACATTAGTAGATCTATATCTCACCAGGTGATCTTCATCACATTAGTAGATCTATATCTCACCAGGTGATCTTCACTACATTAGGAGATCTATATCTCACCAGGTGATCTTCACTACATTAGGAGATCTACTGTATATCTCACCAGGTGATCTTCATCACATTAGTAGATCTATATCTCACCAGGTGATCTTCACTATATTAGTAGATCTATATCTCACCAGGTGATCTTCACTATATTACGAGATCTACTGTATATCTCACCAGGTGATCTTCACTATATTAGTAGATCTATATCTCACCAGGTGATCTTCACTACATTAGTAGATCTATACCTCACCAGGTGATCTCCACTACATTAGGAGATCTACTGTATATCTCACCAGGTGATCTTCACTACATTAGATCTACTGTATATCTCACCAGGTGATCTTCACTACATTAGTAGATCTGTATCTCACCAGGTGATCTTCATCACATTAGTAGATCTATATCTCACCAGGTGATCTTCACTACATTAGGAGATCTACTGTATATCTCACCAGGTGATCTTCATCACATTAGTAGATCTACTGTATATCTCACCAGGTGATCTTCACTATATTAGTAGATCTATATCTCACCAGGTGATCTTCACTACATTAGGAGATCTACTGTATATCTCACCAGGTGATCTTCATCACATTAGTAGATCTACTGTATATCTCACCAGGTGATCTTCACTACATTAGTAGATCTATATCTCACCAGGTGATCTTCACTACATTAGTAGATCTATATCTCACCAGGTGATCTTCACTACATTAGTAGATCTATACCTCACCAGGTGATCTTCATCACATTAGTAGATCTATATCTCACCAGGTGTAGATGATCTGGCCCCTCTTGTAGGTGTAGAGGATGATGTAACAGTCTCCTCCGTAGAGCTGCCCGAACTCCTTTGGGTCAACAGCCACTCGCCCGCTGCTCTCCACCCTCCAGATCTGACCACACAACACACACATTCAGGATGGATCTGAGACACACACACACACACACACACACACTGCTCTCCACACACCAGATCTGACCACACAACACACACATTCAGGATGGATCTGAGACACACTTACACACACAAACATACACACACACTACTCTCTAGATCTGGCAACACAACACATACATTTAGACACACACACACACACACACACACCTGTGTTTCGCCCGAGCCGTCGTCCACCATGTTGTACTGTGCAGCCATCTGCTGGGACTCGTGCAGCTTGGAGGCGTCGAAGGGCACCTGCTTGATGTTGGCGACACACACACACACACACACACACACTGCTCACCACCCTCCAGATCTGACCACACAACACACACATTTAGGATGGATCTGAGACACATATACACATACACACACTGCTCT
>NC_085017.1:28087634-28090134 GCF_963854185.1 Sardina pilchardus | reverse complement strand
GTAATGTACAGAGCCAAAGTCATTGGTGTCATTTCAGAGCTCCCCGCACAACTCCCAGAGAGTTCAGAAGTGCCCCGAGGCCAATATCACGCGTGCTTATCGTTCACTTCGTTTCTCGAGGTCATAGAGAACACCTGAGTCAATTGTTTTTGGTACAAAAAGCCCTGAAAACAGCTGCTGGCTCTAACTAGCTTGTGTTGCTGCACTCAACAGCTAGAGCTAGCAGGTAGCAGCAGAGCTGCACTGTGGGGGCATGAACATGGAGGCTTATGAACATGGAGGCTTATGAACATGTTATGAACATGGAGGCTTATGAACATGAAGGCTTATGATCATGGAGGCTTATGAACATGAAGAGTTATGAACATGAAGGTTTATGAACATGGAGGCTTATTTTGGAGGCTTATGAACATGGAGGCTTATGAACATGGAGGCTTATGAACATGAAGGCTTATGAACATGGAGGCTTATGGAGGCTTATGAACATGAAGGCTTATGAACATGAAGGCTTATGAACATGAAGGCTTATGAACATGGAGGCTTATGAACATGAAGGCTTATGAACATGGAGGCTTATGAACATGAAGGCTTATGAACATGGAGGCCTATGAACATGGAGGCTTATGGAGGCTTATGAACATGAAGGCTTATGAACATGGAGGCTTATGAACATGAAGGCTTATGAACATGGAGGCTTATGAACATGGAGGCTTATGAACATGAAGGCTTATGAACATGAAGGCTTATGAACATGGAGGCTTATGAACATGAAGGCTTATGAACATGGAGGCTTATGAACATGAAGGCTTATGAACATGGAGGCTTATGAACATGGAGGCTTATGAACATGGAGGCTTATGAACATGGAGGCTTATGAACACGGAGGCTTGAAGAGCTTATGAACATGGAGGCTTATGAACATGGAGGCTTATGAACACAGAGGCTTATGAACATGAAGGCTTATGAACATGCCCCCACAGTGTTCACTGTAGCTTTTCCCCCCCTGTCCTGCCAGTATCCTGTGACCTTGAGAAAGAGATCTATGTGAACAATTGCCGGAATTCTCCTCAAAGGGCCATTATGACAACAGTGAGGTCAAAGGTCAACATGTTCTGAACCTTTAGCATTTCAGGAGCTGCCACGCCGGATCACTTCTGTTGCTGGTATCCAATCAGCTTTACAACAACAACACAAAACAACATCACAACTAGAAAAGCACTCAGAGACAGATGAAACTTTAACAAAAGAAAAGACAGAAAAGAGCGGTATCAAACACACCGTAGTGATTTTGGCAAAGGGCTGGACAGGCCAGTTAGGCTGTGTGTGTGTGTGTGTGTGTGTGTGTGTGTGTGTGTTAGTGTGTTTGGCGGAGGGCTGGACAGGCCAGTTAGGCTCAATCTTATCTGCCTGTGAATCCTCTCGTTGGGAAATCTGACTAAATAAAAATGGCACTGACGTTATGGACGATTTCACACATTTCTCAAGCATATAATAAAGGGAAGTTTTATTTTAGGTGCACTTCTGCATTCAATGGCATTTTTAGACGTCTTATGTGACCTTTGCCCTGTTGGAGAGTGTGTTGTGGTTTGGCTCTGCTCACATGAATGAAACAGCATTCCTCATCCACACACACACACTCTCTCTCTCACACACACACACACACACACATACACACACACACACGCACTCACACACACACTCACACCACACACAAACACACACCACACATAAACACACAAACACACAAACACACACACACACACACACACACACACACACACACTCACACTCACATGGCCTTGTAATGTATTGTCATTGTAACTTTCTAACTAACTAACTATAAATGACTGTACTGTAACTGACCCAAGGCAGATGGGTTGGGCCCTTGAGTCGTGGGTCTGTCTGAGGTTTCTTCCTATATGTATCTCCAATTCTAGGGAGTTTTTCCTTGCCCCTGTTACTCATGGGCTCTCTTTGAATGTCTAACACTCTGTAAAGCGCCTTGAGACATGTGTAATGTATAGGCGCTCTATAAGCGACATTAAATTGAAAATTGAAATTAATGTAATACATATACTGTATGTGATGTGGTTCACATGTGTGAGTCCCTCTGGATAAACAGCATTTGCTAAATGCTAAATGGATAAACATGACTGTCATCTGCTAATCTCTCACTCTCAATGAAGGCGGTGGCATTTTCTCTCCTCTCCGCCCCCTTACCTTCGCTGCTCTGCCTCGCTCTCCTCTCCCCTCGTCTCCTCTCCTCTCCTCTCCTCGCGTCTCCTGTCCTCTCCTCTCCTCTCCTCTCCTGTCCTCTCCTCTCCTCGCGTCTCCTCTCCTCTCGTCCAGTCTGCCGTCTTCTCTTGTTCTCTGAGACTCTCTCTCTCCGCGCTGCTCTCCAAGCTGAACATCATGGGTGTGATCCACTGGTCCCCCGGCGCAACTGACACCGTGTTCTCGACGAGAACCGGGGCTTTGGGGGAACCGCAGTGTCCTGACG
>NC_085017.1:28062634-28077634 GCF_963854185.1 Sardina pilchardus | reverse complement strand
CACACACACACACACACTGCTCTCCACCCTCCAGATCTGACCACACAACACACACATTTAGGATGGATCTGAGACACACACACACTGCTCTCCACCCTCCAGATCTGACCACACAACACACACATTCAGGATGGATCTGAGACACACACACACACACACACACAGCTCTCTACCCTCCAGATCTGACCACACAACACACACATTCAGGATGGATCTGAGACACACACACACACACACACAGCTCTCTACCCTCCAGATCTGACCACACAACACACACATTCAGGATGGATCTGAGACACACACACACACACACACACACACACACACACAGCTCTCCACCCTCCAGATCTGACCACACAACACACACATTCAGGATGGATCTGAGACACACACACACACACACACACACACAGCTCTCCACCCTCCAGATCTGACCACACAACACACACATTCAGGATGGATCTGAGACACACACACAAACACACAGCTCTCCACCGTCCAGATCTGACAACACAGCACACACATTTAGGATGGATCTGAGACACACATACACACACAAACACACACACACACACATTCAGGATGGATCTGAGACACACATACACACACACACACACACACACACACACACACACACACACACTTCTCTCCACTGTCTAGATCTGGCAACACAACACACACTCAGGAAAAAGGCCAGAACAACACAATGTCTGACCTTGACACACACACACACACACCTGAGTTTCGCCCGAGCCGTCGTCCACCATGTTGTACTGTGCGGCCATCTGCTGGGACTCGTGCAGTTTGGAGGCGTCGAAGGGCACCTGCTTGATGTTGGCGACACACACACACACACACACACACACACACACACTGCTCACCACCCTCCAGATCTGACCACACAACACACACATTTAGGATGGATCTGAGACACACACACAAACACACACACACACACACACAAACACACACACACACACACACACACACACACACACACACACACTTGGAGGCGTCGAAGGGCACCTGCTTTATGTGGGCGATGCGCTCGGTGACGTGCACCTGTCCGAAGCCCTCGCTCTGCTCCCAGGATCTCCAGTCCTTAAAGAACTGCTGGAAGATGGGCGTCTCCACTCCATCCGGTAGCACCGTGATCTGTGTGTGTGTGTGTGTGTGTGTGTGTGTGTGTGTGTGTGTGGCAGGAGGGGGGATTACTGTTAGAGCACTCATGAACACACTAAGGTCAAATTCTCAAACTATTTACTCAGGTCAGGTACAGTGGGTGATAATGGAGTAAGACAGTGTGATGTGTCATACTGTGCTTTGGGAAAAATGTCATTGATGTGTGTGCAGGTTTGGGTGAGGATGGAATGTTTTGGTGAGGATGGAATGTTTTGATGAGGATGGAATGTTTTGGGTGAGGATGGAATGTTTTGGTTAGGATGGAATGTTTTGGGTGAGGATGAATGTTTTGGTGAGGATGTTTTGGGTGAGGATGAATGTTTTGGGTGAGGATGGAATGTTTTGGTTAGGATGGATGAATGTTTTGGGTGAGAATGGAATATTTAGGTTAAGATGGAATGTTTTGGTTGAGGATGAAATGTTTTGGGTGAGGATGAATGTTTTGGTTGAGGATGAAATGTTTTGGGTGAGGATGAATGTTTTGGGTGAGGATGGAATGTTTTGGGTGAGGATGAATGTTGTGGTGAGGATGAATGTTTTGGGTGTGTGATGCTGATGCTGTCGGGAGGTACCTGGGTGTTGCCAGGGTAACCCATCTGTTTGATGAAGCCCTCAGCTGTCTTCATGGCCGCCTTGCGCTCACTGGGGTTGGCATTACGCCCTGAGGAGGAACAGGAGGGAGAAAAGCAGGAAATGACAGAAGCAGAGCAGGAAATGACATGATAGAGCAGGAGGTGACATAGGCAGAGCCGGAAGTGACACATGGAGAGGGCAGGAAGTGAAACCAATGAAAAGATGGACCAATTAGATAGACTAATCAGAGCAGTGCAATATACAGTATCACAGATAGGCCAGGGGTCAGAAGCTATGGTTTGTGAGCCATACATGTTGCATGTCAAAGTGTTGTGCTATTCTGGTACCTTTCCAGACAAAGATGCGTCCGGCCTTGCCATTGTCCAGGATGAAGCACTCGTCTGAGAGGAGGCTACTCTGAGAGAACGGACTCTCCTCCGCTACCAAGGACACCTGCATCTCACCGCTGGCATCTGACACCTGCCAAACACACACACAAAAGAAATGATAAAGGTCCGCACACTGATAGCAGCTCCCAGGTTTATTTAGCACAACGTTTCGGACCGTTTTTCTTTTTGGTTCAGCACCTGCACTACTTAGATGTGCGCGCATTCTCTTGCTTTTGAATACACACACACACACACACACACACAGTCACACATATGCATACACACATTCCAAAGTTTTTACCATCTGTTATTGACTTATATTTGGCCAAACTGCCACAAACAACAGCATATACATGTTTTTACTGAAAGAAGTTTTCAATGCGCTCCCTCGTTTTGCATTGCGTTTTTCACCGCAGTAACACTTTCAGGATAAAGGTGACATCGTCTTCTCCAAACATGCAGACTGTCTATGATTGCTGACACAGAACAGTATTTGGCTAAGAGGTATTTTTACTCAGTCGAGTCATACAGTCACAGACATCTCTGCAGTGTCATACATGGAACATTTGGCCATTTTCCTGTGTGTGTGTGTGTGTGTGTGTGTGTGTGTGTGTGTGTGTGTGTCATACCATGTAAAGTTTGGCCTTTTTCCTGTTGGAGATATCAGCAAAATCATCATCTTTGTCATCTCCCTCCGCCAGATTAGGCTTCTTCCCAAGAACCTGAAACCAGAGAGAACTTAGAACACTTAGAACACACACACACACACACACACATACACACACACACACACATTACACACACACAGTGATCTCAGCATCTCTCAAGTCTCTACACCACTCTACATAGGGAAGCTGTGGCCTCCTCAGGGCTTCAAGCTGGTAACCGGAGGGTTGCCAGTTCAATCCCCGACCAGTCCACAGCTGAAGTGCCCTTGAGCAAGGCACCTAACCCCTCTCTGCTCCCCAAGCGCCGCTGGTTGGGCAGGCAGCTCACTGCTCTGGGTTAGTGTGTGATTCACTTCACTGTGTGCTGTGTGTGTTCACAAATTGGTTAAATTGGGTTAAATGCAGAGTCTGAATTTCCCTCACGGGATCATGTAGTATACTCAATGAAGTATACTGTGTATTCCATATATTCTATTCTATTCTATTCTACATCACTACGGTGATGCGGGTGTGTTGTATAGCTGTGTAGAATGTGTACCTCTATGATCTCATCAGGCTCATGCCCCTCTTCCACAACCTCCAGCTGAGAGCGTCCGCCCCTCTCGTTGTCACGGATACCAGTGGCCACCTGCGCAGCCTTCACTCTCTCAAACTTGTTGCAGGAGGAGCCGCACCACTGGTAGATCACCTGCAGGGGGCGACAGAAATGAGTCCATCAAATGGAGTTGGAGTGTGTGTGTGTGTGTGTGTGTGTGTGTGTGAGTGTAGTGAACTGGACCTGCTAAACAGGTTACTTCAGGTACTTGGTTGGGAGTTCAACTGATGACTGCAACTGAAGTAACAAGGATACATACTGCCTAATCCACCCACTTTACACTCTCTCCCTACGCTTTAAACAACGGAACATACAAGAACCTAGAACCAGTATATTCTAAATTCTGCATTTGATGCAAATGTTTTCCTAATGATTGTGAACTGTGTGAAAATACAGGCTCAGCTAATTGACTAGATAAAGATGTATTAATTATTACCAAACTGAGATGTATTCATTTAGTCTAACGGAAACGGAAGTTCTTACGGCGCCCAGGTCGATGATGAAACAGTCCCCCCTGTTGAAGTTCTTCCAGTCCAAAGGCACCTCCGTTGCCCTGACGACGCGTCGACCCTTGATGTGGAAAAGTCTCTGGGCGGTGAGGTCATTAGTGACCACGTGCTGGAATCCCGACGCTACTCCACCGGCCTGAGAGGGGCACACACACACACACACACACACACACACACACACACACACACACACACTGATCATCCTATAATTTAAGGAAGTGTTTCTTAACTGTTGGGTTGGGACCCAAAAGTGGGTCCTGGAACCATTCTAGGTGGATCACAGAGTTTGTGGTTAAAAAAAAATGCTACCAGATCTAATGTCTGACCTTTATTTTGATTATTTTGATTATTTTGATTAGTAGATCAGTTTGAGAAGTACTGATTTAGGGAACATTTTGCATCTCAGAGATAAACATTTTATTTTCAACACACACACACACACACACACACACACACACAGGCACACACCTTGTAGATGAGTTCTCCTCTGAAGTGGCTGGTGAAGGTGGTGGACTCGTACCCCTGGACTTCGCGATACTGCACCGGTCTGCCTCCCAGATAGTCGTCCATCTGGAGGGTGTAAATGGCTGCACCCGTGCTTTCATCAGGGGTGCACTCATTACCTGTCCATACACACACACACACACACACACACACACACACAACCTTTTAGATTTTAACACCACCATCCGTTGTATGAGTGAAATCATTACTTTATACTCTTTTAGGCCCCCACTGTCAACTTCAAAGCAGCTATGCCACTGTCAACTTGAAGGGGAGGTGGGGGCCAGAAAGATACTGTATTTGATCCCTAACAATTTGACAACAGCTAGTTATCAAGCATTCAACTAGCCTGCTTGTTTGCAAGAGTGGCTACGTAATGCACACACACTCCCTAGATCAGGTTTTGGGTTGACATGTCTTGTGACTAAAGGGTTAAATTGAATTAAGTGATGTGATGTGTAGGATGTATTTCACACACAATCTGGCAACTTGTAAAGGTTGATAGTCATGCAAATTATGTTTTCCGGGACACATAACAAAACGGGAGGTGCCAGGAGATGACCTTAAAATATGGGAGAACCCAAAACAGGAGTGTTGGCAGACATGTGCCCTCCACTTGTCTTAGCCCTACCCAACCAACAGACCTCCAGTTTGTTTCATTGGGTCCCGAAAAGTCCTCCACCTCCCCTGACACTTGTGGTGTCCCCCAAGGTTCTGTTCTTGGGCCTCTCCTCTTACACATTCTGTCTTCAATTGCTTTCACACTTGGTCCGTTTCACTGGACCGGACCCTAGTGCGGTTACTCCTACCAGAGTTGGTCTCTGTTCACATTACATGTTTGTCTGCACACCCTGGTCCATTTGCGTCATAAGCACCATGCTTCTAAACACGAACTTCCAGAATATGGGGATTCTGTTTGCAAATATCACTTGGCAACACAGCAGAAGGCGGTGCAATGAAGAAGACAAAGGTAAAGGTTCTTTAGATTCTTTAGAACATTTGCTTAGCAACCTGCTCCAGTGTTCTAGCGAACCGGATCCCAGACTTCCTCTTTCAGGCGGACCCGGATCCGGTCTCGAGGTCGGTACAGTTGCATTCACATTATCATAAACAACCTAACCCTCGGACTAAAGGAACGCGGGTCCGGTCCAGGGGACCTAGTGTGACAGCGCCCTTCATTTCCATTGTTATGCTGATGACGTCATTATATCTCCTACATACTCCTCAACTTGAACCCCTTAGCAGTTCCCTCACTGACTGCCCTACGGATTGGGCTCTTATGTGGCAAAGGTTGGCCAGTACATGCAAGCCTCCTATCCAAGGCTGTTTCCAATATCACTCATGCCATTCAGTCCATCTCTTCACTCATTCATGAGCCTCGTCTCCCTCACTCCCTCTCTCTCTCCATCTCTCTCCATCTCTCCCTCTCTCCCTCACGTCATCTCCTGTCTAATGTTTATGATTGTGTCCATATAAGACTATAAGACTTGACTACCCTGCAATCTGCCTGCCAAACTTTCACTTCAGAGAGGTTTATGAGTGTGTGTGTGGAGGGGGGCAGATTGTCCCTGTGCGTGTGTGTGTGTGTGTGTGTGTAGTATGCAGTCCATCCACACTAGAGTAACCCCATACTTTACCCCAAACTCAAATATCATATGATCACCTTGCCTGGATGCCAACCCGAATTTAACCCCGCCCACAAAATTTGAGGTCTGGAAGTGGTCCATTGCGGAGCCTCCTGGACGATATTGATTCTCCTTTATTCTCATTGATTATTTTCATTAGGTTATTGATTGAATTGTCATTGTTGCTTATTGTTGCTATTCTCCCTAATGTAGTCCAACCAACTTTTTGAATTGTTCACTGTTAAACACACACACACACACACACACACACACACACTATCGGAATCTCAGAATGATAAAGTTGAAGGAGATAACAGCTACAGTTATTCACCCCTGCATGTTATTCCTGTTTTATTTCCCAATAATAATAGCTCATGATATTCGATGACATCCCATAAAGTTGGAGAATACAAAGCAACGGACTTGAGATCATTCGTCTTTACAAAATCTGTCCAGATCATCCAGATTCCCAGGTGTATAGACCAAATCAACAACCGGATATCTCAACATGTTCTTCAGCTGAACAAATAAAAAATGTAAGGGAATTATACACTGGTGTGAATGATTCTGGAACTAAAGTTGCTAAAGCTATTTCTCTAGTTATAGTTTTTTTTCTACTTTTATTTAAGTACTGAGTTTTGGCACTTCTTCCAATACTGACCATAATGAGTCCAGATAACACTTAACTGCCCTGCAATTTGTCCCTTCTGGGAAGTGTGTGTGTGTGTGTGTGTGTGTCTGTGTGTCTTTGTGTGAAGGCATACTGTCCCTTCTGGGAAGTGTGTGTGTGTGTGTGTGTGTGTGTGTGTGAGCATGTTTCTATGGAAGGGTATGGAGCTGTGTGTGTGTGTGTGTGTGAGAGAGAGAGAGAGAGGGGGGGGGGGGGGTGGGGGTGGTGGTGTGAGTGTATGTGTGTGTGTGTGTGTGTGTGTGTGTGTGTGTGTGTGTGTGTGTGTGTGTGTGTGTGTGTGTGTGTGTGAATGAAAGGAGGCCGCTGCTGCTCCCACTCACCCAGCCAGTAGTGCAGGTCGTAGGATGGTGTGTCCTTCTGCTGTGTGTGTGTGTGTGTGTGTGTGTGTGCACTCACCCAGCCAGTAGTGCAGGTGGTAGGATGGTGTGTCCTTGGTCTTGACGGTGCGCAGCACCAAGTAGGCATCGCCCACGTAGAAACTCCCGTGGAACCGGGGAGACACCGGCACCAACTCCATCTTCTCCACCCGCCACACCTGCACACCTGCGCTCTTACCTGCCGCCTCAAACTCACGGTGGTACAGGACCATGATGAAGAAGATGATGAGGGGCCCCAGGAAGGCCCAGTGAAGATAAAGAGTGTGTGTATGAGTGTGTGTGTGCGTGCACGAGGTTGATCCCTTTCAGAACTGAATCAATAGCAGCAGTATGCGAGGGCCCTTATGTAGCCAACGAGGGTAGGAGGGTGTGTCTTGCCCCCCCCCCCCCCCCCCCCCGCCCACACACACACACACATAAAAAATCATATCATAAATTGAAGGAGATAAAAGCCACAGTTACTGGCACTCTGCATGTTATTCCTTTAAGTTTCATTTCTCAATAAAATAAAATGTTAATTATACATCCCATAAACCCATAAAGTAATTAAGATAGATTATAAAAAGCAACGGATTTAGGACCATTGCTCTTAACTTCTTGAATTCTTGAATCTTGAATTTCCCCTTGGGGATCAATAAAGTATCTATCTATCTATCTATCTAACAAAATCTCTCCAGATTGTCCATATCCCTCGGCCCTCACTTGAGCATCCTCCTTTCTGAGTTCCCCCACTGTTTTTCTATGGAGTTTAGATCAGGGGATTGAGATGCAGGCAAAACATCAGTCCTTGGACCTTAGTGATGATCACAATATATTATTGCACAGACTAGAGCTCTGGGTTGGATTTCCAGTTTCATAGTTATCAATTGGCTCAAATCATATCTACAGTACAAGAAAGGAGCTTCTTTGTTGCCACCGGCAACTGTGATAAAAGGAGGAAAGACATTGAAAGAGTCGCCACCCACCTTGACAGAAAAAAGTGCTTAACACAAAGGATATTTTTAATTGTCAGTGATCTACATTTCAACAGCAACAACATTGATGCCACATGAAATCAATAACTAAATCAGCTTTTTGCCACCTCAAAAATATTGCAAAACTTAGGTCTGATGTCAAAACATGATTTAGAAGTACTCCAACAGGGTTGATTACTGCAACGGGCCTTTCACAGGTGTTCCTAAAAAGACATTCAAACAGCTTCAGGTGACAAAATGCAGCAGCTAGGGCTCTCAAAGAGACGTACAGGACTGACCATATTACTCCAGTACGTATATACTGGCCTCCAGTAAGTCACAAAGTGGACTTTAAAGCACTATTAGTTTATAAATCACTGAATGAAACAGGACCCAAGTACCTATCAGATAAGCCTCAGCAGCACACACATTCCAGACCTCTCAGCGCTCAGCAGAAGTACCTGTTAGTAAAACCTGCAGCTCTCCACCCTCCAGATCTGACCAACACACACATTCAGGATGGTTCTGAGCTCAGCAGAAGTACCTGTTAGTAAAACATGCGGCTAGGCCCCGGCAGTGGCGCAACTGGCTGGGGCACCTGCACTATACGCCAGCGACCCGGGTTCGATTCCCGCCCCGAGGTCCTTTCTGGATCCCACCCTGACTCTCTCTCCCACTCACTTCCTGTCATTCTCTCTACGGTCCTGTCCAATTAAAGGCATAAAAAGCCTACAAAATAATCTTAAAAAAAACAAAACCTGCGGCTAGAACTAGACATGGTGAAGCAGCTTTCAGCTGCTATGCGCTCAGCTCTAGAGCCCACTTTCAAATGACATCAAAAAAGGGCCTCAACTGAACTGTTGCCAGTTTTAAATTTCGACCTTAGACCAAACTGTTCTCAGATGCTTTTTGCTAACTGATCATATTTTGAATCTGTGAATAGTTCGAACACATATTTTGAATCTGTCTTTTAATTATTGTACAGTCTACAGTTTATAGTCATAAACTGTTCATGTATTCTTGCATTTTGTATCATGTGTTGTGCTGTGTTGATGAGTCATTGTGAGCATGCCAAGGTACTTTCTCGTCGACGTCTGAGTTGTAGAAATGGCAATAACTTGAACTTGGCGCTAGAGATTAGATAACAGGAGTCTGTCAACGTAGAGCACTGGAAATGGAAGTGCCTTTGAGGAGACACGGGTGAAGGTCTCTCGAAGATACTGTACTTAGGGCTGTGCACATTATCATGAAATGACTCAATGGATTGGATACTAATCAAGGAGCCTTCGTGCCCTTCATTGCTGTATGCACATATACGGCGCCCATGGACAGTAATCACCCCCTTGAAGGCTCACTCTTTTATGGCTTTTATAAATGCAATCAGGGTCAATATAAACTGGCTCTCTTTCAAGAATTTACAATACGCCACCGTTTTATAAAATAGGGTTATATACCATCTCATCTCCCCAGGAATTGGACAAGTGAGCAGAGACATTTTTGTCTCTGTACATGCATTGCCCTAATCTAGCAGCACCCCCCATATAGTCCCAAGTAGCAGTTCTTCGCCCCAATATAGTCCCAAGTAGCAGTGCTTCGCCCCAATATAGTCCCAAGTAGCAGTTCTTCGCCCCAATATAGTCCCAAGTAGCAGTTCTTCGCCCCAATATAGTCCCAAGTAGCAATGCCTCGCCCCAATATAGTCCCAAGTAGCAGTGCTTCGCCCCGATATAGTCCCAAGTAGCAATGCCTCGCCCCAATATAGTCCCAAGTAGCAATGCCTCGCCCCAATATAGTCCCAAGTAGCAGTTCTTCGCCCCAATATAGTCCCAAGTAGCAATGCTTCGCCTCAATATAGTCCCAAGTAGCAGTGCTTCGCCCCAATATAGTCCCAAGTAGCAGTTCTTCGCCCCAATATAGTCCCAAGTAGCAATGCTTCGCCCCAATATAGTCCCAAGTAGCAGTGCTTCGCCCCAATATAGTCCCAAGTAGCAGTTCTTCGCCCCAATATAGTCCCAAGTAGCAATGCCTCGCCCCAATATAGTCCCAAGTAGCAGTTCTTCGCCCCAATATAGTCCCAAGTAGCAGTGCTTCGCCCCAATATAGTCCCAAGTAGCAATGCCTCGCCCCAATATAGTCCCAAGTAGCAATGCCTCGCCCCAATATAGTCCCAAGTAGCAGTTCTTCGCCCCAATATAGTCCCAAGTAGCAATGCTTCGCCCCCATATAGTCCCAAGTAGCAATGCTTCGCCCCAATATAGTCCCAAGTAGCAGTTCTTCGCCCCAATATAGTCCCAAGTAGCAATGCTTCGCCCGAATATAGTCCCAAGTAGCAGTGCTTCGCCCCAATATAGTCCCAAGTAGCAATGCTTCGCCCCAATATAGTCTCAAGTAGCAATGCTTCGCCCCAATATAGTCCCAAGTAGCAATGCTTCGCCCCAATATAGTCCCAAGTAGCAATGCTTCGCCCCAATATAGTCCCAAGTAGCAGTGCTTCGCCCCAATATAGTGCCAAGTACTGTAGCAGTGCTTCGCCCTAATTATAGTTCCAAATACACTGCTTCGCCCTAATATAGTCCCAAGCAGCAGTGCTTCGCCCCAATATAGTCCCAAGTAGCAGTGCTTCGCCCTAACATAGTCAATACCTGCCTAGGAAATGGCCTCGTCTTACAGTAATCTGAATTGCCATTTGTGCTCGTTGTGAAGACGGAGGCTACAAGAAGTAATTACCTCTGCCAAGGAGGTTAGGTTATCAGTTTGTCTGTTTTTGTTTGTCTGTTTGTTCACAAGATAACTCGAAAAGTTATGAATGGATGAATTTTCAGGAAAGGTTTGAAATGACCCGAAGAAGAAATGATTAGATTTCACTATGGAGATGCCAGACTGGTCCCTATGCAGATCACCTACATAACAACGGTGCCAGACATTTCTACTCTTCCTGTCTACATCTTTATGAATGTAACATAAACTCATTCCCGTGATAGGGTGTGTCTCTCTCTCTCTCTCTCTCTGTGTGTGTGTGTGTGTGTGTGTGTGTGTGTGTGTGTGTGTAAGATAGGGACTTTTCTATATTTCATCATCACCGCCATGCCAGGGCGTTGTGGATTGGTATTTTGAGGAGATCACATCCATCGATGAGTTTCGTCATGTCCCCTTTCGGGAAGCCGTTCTTCACTTCCTTCTTTAAAATATGACCCACGTCCTGTTTCTGGGTGAACAGACACCTGTTATCTAATCTCGATCGTCTACAGTTTGCCACTGACCACTGAGTTCTGAAATTGACCGATCACGTAACTGAATCTGTTATGAGATATTTATGAAGCGCCCCTTCATGGGAGGATCTTTACTCTGTCTGGCATCCCAGGTGAGGACAAGCAGCAGTCTGGTCACTATGGAGACGGATCATCATCCCACACCAGTGCTTCCCGCTACAGATTTATGAATGTATGTCATATAAACTCATTGGGTGACGTTGTGTGTGTGTGTGTGTGTGTGTGTGTATTAGAGTGTATTAGACTTGCAAAGTCATGTTTTGACATGAGTCTGGTAATGTTTTTGAGGAGCTAAAAATTTATTTAGCATGCACACACACACACACACACACACACACACACACACACACACACACACACACACATACACACACACACACACACACACACACACACAAACACACAAACACACATGAACTGCAAACACAAGTTTGGCCATTTGAAATGCAATTTATTATTAGAAAAATACTCTAATACTCATATTTAGTGCATCTCCTTTTCCCCCTCCAGGTGCTCTCATAGGTGGTACAGTCCAAGAGGTGTTACGCCATGCGCCCCCCCCTCCACTTCTGCACACATGGAATGGCCCACGTCCTGGTCCTGCCTCAGCCGCAGGCTCTCGCTCCTGATTGGTTCAGCACCGGTGACTGAACTGGCGCAGACAGCATCAGCGTTCTGATGACACGCCCATGCCTTGTGGTGGAGCGCGTTGCTGTGGTGACCGTAACTCCCAGGGTTCCACCGCTGCGTGTGTGTGTTGAGCAGAGGTGTGTCCTGAGGTGTGTGTCCAGGAAACATGTGTGTGAGGAAGACCCAGTCCAGCAGGGTCAGGTCGTCCAGTCCGTCCAGTCCCGCTGCGTCGCCTCCGGATTCGCCGTCCTCCACAGAGCGCAGCTCCGGGTAACCGTGGCGACCCACGCTGTTGGAGACGGGCTCGTAGGTGCTGAGCAGCTCCGAGTAGCCGTGGCGACCCACGCTGTGATAGATGGGCGCGTCGATGCTGAACAGCTGCTCCTGCCTCTCCGTCTCCGTGTCCGGCTGATCTGGGAACAGCAGCTGCAGTGCGGCATCCAGGCCCCCAGGGGGCTCCACTGCCACCCAGCCGGACGTGGGGGGAGGGGGGGAGGCGGCCAGCCTGGTGTCTGGGCCAGCCGGCCACCGCTGCGGATCTCCACACACCGCCTCAGGGATGCCGTTGTCATGGTAGCCTCCGTAGAGAGGCCCCTGGCCGTTGTGGTCGGGGGCCCCAGAGCAACAGAGAGAGGGCCGGCCATAGTCTCCGCCATAGCAACAGCAGGGCTGGGTGCAGTTCCCCTCCCGGGCCCCGGGGGGCGCCATCTTGGCCTCCTCCTCCATCTTGGCCATGAGCCGGCGGTACTTCTCGTGGAAGCTGTCGGGGCCCCTGCGCCTGGCGCTGGGGGCCGGGGGCCTCTTGTGCCTCTTGAGTTTCCCCTTGGGAGGTGGCGCCACCTGGTGGTGGAGCAGGGGCGCAGGCTGCAGGAGGAGGTTGCCAGGCCGGTCTGAGAACACGGGCCCTTGGGCTGGCACCACCAGCAGCACCACCCCTCCCAGCGCTGCAGCCGTCACCTGGAGTCCTCCATCCACTACACCCAGTTCTGCCCCAGGGGCAACAGGGAGCTGAATCAGCCCCTGCACTTCAGGGGGCTCCAACACACCTATGGGGGGGTGGACAAGCCCAGTTACCACAGGGTGCATCTGAAGCCACATATCCCCCAGGAATGAATACCATATCTATCTATCGATCTTCTATCCATCAATCTATATCTATCTATCTATCTATTTACAGTATCTATCCATCCATTCACTTATCTATTCATCTACTACAGTATCCATCCATCCATCGATCCATTTATCTATTAATTTACAGTATCCATCCATCCATCCATCCATCTATCCATTAATTTATTTATCATCCATCCATCTCTATCTCTTGTCCTTTGACTGATTTGAACAGCAGGGAAAACTTACCATGGTGTGGAGCTTCAAGCAGGGGCGGAGAAGCATCAAGGCTGCACTCCAAGTTCATAGTGTCCTCCTATACAGTGTCAGGCTCCAGACAGAACAAGACCCTGATTTAGCAGAGAATGAGAGGAGGCAGCTCAGGGCCCCTTTATATACTGCCAGCTCATTGTGATGTCACAGACGCTATTGTGATGAATGGGACAACAGATTCTATAGAACTCTACTGTTGATTATTGATGTTGGAACTTGACACAGCGCACTTGCGTATCCTCTGTATGTTACACGGCAACAAAGCCCTTTACAGAAAACATGAGGTATTATCAGTTATAAGTGACGCATAGAAATGCTTTATTTTCAAAGACTGTGCTGTGACATCCTCTCACATCCATGACATTAAATGTGAATCATGGGAATGTTTTCTTTTCAAAGTCAGTCCTGTGACATCTCTGCACATCCTTAAATGAAACCTTCAGTTTTCCCAGAAGATCTATCAACCCCTCTGCCTAATATTACCACAGACTCCAACAAACAGAAGTTTGGGCCAAGAAGCACACAAACAGATTCCCCCAAAAAAGGTTCCATTTAGACTTTTATTCATGCTTAGAAGAAACAACACAGGAGTCTGAAACCCACATTTGATTTGTTCTCAATCTTCTTACGGGATAATATCAACATATCCAGGTAGCAAAAGGCCTTCAGACAATCATGAAAGATTAAGAAAAAAAAAAGAAAAAAAATGTGACGTTTGAAGTAATACAAACACAAGAACAGCCCAAGTCACAATAGGAATCTACATATTTACAACACTGCTCCATCAGGGATGAGTGATCACAGCAGGAGAGAGCTCTGTTAGGCGAGCAACTAAAGGAGTAGTGAAACTGAAGTGAACATAAATGGGAGAGATCATTAGTTTGGATGATTAGAGCAAAGCAGGAGGGAGAGTAGCATCAAGGGGACAGTGCAACAAACATCATCTTCTTAAAAGCAGACATCCGTTCAGCCAGCATAAAGTGCTTCCACTAGAGACACAAGAGAAGGTGAGCTGTACACACACACACACACACACACACACACACACACACACACACACACACACACACACACACACACACACACATACAGCACACATGCACGCATCCTCTCACACACACACGCACGCATGCACACACACACACACACATATGCACAAACACGCACACACACAACCTTCTTTGTCTTCCCACAGCTCTCATACTTGTTAGTAGCGATTAACAGGCCTCTGAGATATTTGAACTCAATATCCCTTTTTGAAGCTTTTTTTTACAACTTCCATTAAAAATGTTTTTTTAAAAAAATGTTAGATTCTTTCACAACCTTTTGTAGAAACCATGTTAAAAATGCAATATTAAACTAAATAGATTTGAATCCACCGAAACACTAAATATCTATCACCACCAAAGTAGTTTGAATGAGAAACACGATCCACAGTTCAGGTTCTATTGGAGCAGAACACACACTTCTGCCAACACACACTTCAGCTCTTCTCTTCTCTTCTCTTGCAGGGTTTGGGAAAGGCCAGCTCAGGCTCTTGTGGGGTTCTCAACGGAACCAGCGCTGGAACCGGTTGGGTTCTAAAGAACCAGCGCTGATTCTGGTGCGTCTAGTTCTTGTGTTCTGTTGGGTGTTGCTAGGTTACGGATCGC
>NC_085017.1:28037634-28040134 GCF_963854185.1 Sardina pilchardus | reverse complement strand
GGAAAGGGAGAGAGAGGGTAGAGATGGGAAATAGAGAGGAAGAAAGAGAGAGGGACTGAGGGGGAGAGGGAGAGAGAGGGGAGAGATGGGAAATAGAGAGAGAGGGTTTAACTAGATTGGCAAGAATCAATGGAAGCGGGAATAGAGAGAAATTAGGAAAGAGACGGAGAATGCATTTCCCTGCATTAACAAAGAAACACAACATTAACAAGGATTTAAAATGTCACATGTTTACAAACACACTCTACATTAACAAGGATTTAAAATGTTACATAAAATACTAAAGAAGATTAATGCAAGCATTTTTAGCTGCCTCATTCATTATAGCCTATACGCAAAAGCTCAGGTCCAGAGCGGTTTGTGCCCAATGCAGACTTGGGGTTTGATTTTGCTACTGGGTTCCCTTTTCTGTTGTGGAGTATTCGTATTTTACACAACTGTTGTGAATACCACTCCTCCAAAATCTTGTGATTAATGCTGAAGCATTCAGAGTTCCTTTCACTGGAACTAAGAAGCCAAGCCCAGCTCGGGCATGACCCCTTCCTGTTCCAACATGACTGTGCACCAGTGCACAAAGCAAGGTCCATAAAGGCATGGATGACACACTCTAAGAGATGTGTCATTTTGACACATTTATGTGTGTGCTCAGGGACGACACATTTTGTGTCAATTTCAACACAGCAATTGTGTGGCTGGCTTGGTGAAAAACAGAGTTCAGCCATCTCAAAACAACAAACAGAATGTGTACAAAAATATGTAACTTTTTGTTTGCTTGTATATTGTTTTTGTAGCTACACGAAATTAACACAAAATCGTGTCGTCCCTGAGCACACACATTTTGTGTCAAAATGACACATCTCTTCTTAGAGTGCAGAGTTTGGAGTGGATGAACTTGACTGGCCTACACCGACTCCTGACTTCAACCCAATAGAACAGCTTTGGGATGAATTAGAGTGGATGCTGAGAGCCAGTCTCCTCGTCCAACATCGTTCTGTGACCAAGCAAATGCGCTTCTGAAAGAATGGTCAAAAAATCCCATAAACACACTCCTAAACCTTGTGGAAAGTCTTCTTAGAAGAGTTCAATCTGTTATAGGCTAGCTGCAAAGGGCGGGCCAACTGTCATATTAAACCCTATGGATTAAAGGTGGGATGTGACCGAAGTTCATTATGTGATTCAAGGTAGCCTAGGTGAGCGAATACTTTTGGCAATATAGTGTATGTCGTAGCCTAGGCTATGTAACGCCTACATAATTTTCCAGAGGGAACAGCTTGGTGTGATTTGTGCATATCCACTCAAGATATTTTTTTTAAAAGCATGTGGTCAAAGTCTTAGTCAGATTCTGGAAGTTTGCAATATGTATAAATATTCCAGATATGGGCCAATTAAGCTCCATAGTTTGTAGTAGCCTATGTCATAAAAGATCACACAGCTCTTGATAAACAGGCCTGTTTGTCCGAATGGGGTGAAGTTAGCAGTGATTGCAAAGAGGACGGACCACTGTGAGCACTTTGTAAATGAGGGCTAAAGTGAGTAGTGCTTTTTAATGTAAGTTTCAAGTTTCAAGCTTATTGATATATTTTTTTTAACACTTTATTTTTATATTTCAGTGGCGACAATACAGTTACACATCAAAACAAAACAAAAACATCAGCAACAATGACAAAAAACAAAAAATAAAAAACAAAACAAAAACATAAAAGATAAAGGAAAAACACAATCTGGATGGGCATGTTTCTAAAGTATTCGATAAAGTATAATTTCAGTCAGTCTGTCATTGATATGTATACATTCCATTTGAACCATTTTTCTACACATTTATCAACTTGCAACCTTATCCTATGTGTCAAGTCTTCCATTATGTACATCTCTTTCACAAGTTTCAACCAGTCATCCCTGTCCGGTGGTTCTGGCTTATACCATTTTTTCGTTATGGCCTTTTTGCTGGCTGCAATCAAGATTTTGAATATATATCTGTCTGGCTTAGCCACAATGTTTCCTGCCAAGTTACCAAGATATAATACTGTGGAAGTCTTGGGTATTTGATAACCCAAGACTGAAACAATAACTAAGTGTACTTCATCCCAAAACTGAATGATATTAGGGCAAAGCCAGAATACGTGTGCGTGGTTCACATTCATCTCACCACATTTTCTCCAACAGGGTTGGGAAACAAATGTGTACTTACTTCTAAGTTGAGGGGTAATAAAAAATCGTATTACATTCTTCCAGCAATGTTCTCTCCATGTACAGGACGACGCAGTGGAGTGCTGGGTTCTCCAAATCTGTACCCAATCATCCTCAGAAATATCCACACTTAACTCTTTTTCCCATTTCTGTTTCACATATGTGGTGTTGCCTTTGCTCCCCATTAGTTGTTTGTATAGCACAGATATGACTCTACTACTCTTGAGGCTATATGCCCCAATTACAGTTTTGATTACACTATTTTTGTCCACATTTATGTTTGGTTTAACCTCCTTATTGTAATAGTCTCTAA
>NC_085017.1:27986361-28001361 GCF_963854185.1 Sardina pilchardus | reverse complement strand
AATCTATTTGATCTGTCCTTTTTGATTTGCTGCGAGCGGTACATGCAGGAGCGGAAAGAGCCGGGTCAATATCTGTGATCTCTGATTAATATCTCCCACTCGCTCGCCTGGCACACCCGCCACATAATAATGCCCTCCTCTTTTACGCTGTCTGTCAAACACAAGCTGTGTGCATTTATCTGTGTGTGTGTGTGTGTGTGTGTGTGTGTGACAAAGCATCTAAATGAATACCTCTTGTTTTTCTCTCTTCTCCTCTTCTCTTCTCTTTTCCCCTCCCGCTCCTTTTTATTTCACCTTCTCTCTCTCCCTCTCTCCCCCCCCCCTCTCCCCCCCCCCCCCCCCTCTCTCTGGTCTGTTCTGCTCTCAGGTATCGGGGGCCCATGCCTCCCTCCCCATGGGGAAGTCTGAGCTGCTGAAGGCGGGCAGCAGTGCTAAGTCCACCCTGAAGCACATCTGGATGGGTGGAGGAGGAGGAGGAGGTGGAGGAGGAGGCGGGGCTAAGGACCTGTCCATCAGCCGGCTGTTGGCCCAGACGCTGCAGGGCCGGCAGAACAGCACGGCGCTGGACCTCCGCTACGACACGCCCGAGCCGTACTCCGAGCAGGACCTGTGGGACTGGCTCCGCAACGCCACCGACCCGGCGGACTCCTCGCGCCCGCGGGCCAAGCGCCGGCCCATGGTCAAGACGGGCAAGTTCAAGAAGATGTTCGGCTGGGGCGACTTCCACTCCAACATCAAGACGGTCAAGCTGAACCTGCTCATCACCGGCAAGATCGTCGACCACGGCAACGGCACCTTCAGCGTCTACTTCCGCCACAACGCCACTGGCCAAGGCAACGTGTCCGTCAGCTTAGTCCCGCCCACCAAGATCGTGGAGTTCGATCTCTCGGCGCAGCAGTCGGTCATCGACGCCAAGGACTCCAAGTCCTTCAACTGCCGCATCGAGTACGAGAAGGTGGAGAAGGGCTCCAAGAACACGCTGTGCAACTTCGACCCGTCCAAGACGTGCTTCCAGGAGCAGACACAGAGCCACGTGTCCTGGCTGTGCTCCAAGCCCTTCAAGGTCATCTGCATCTTCATCGCCTTCTACAGCACCGACTACAAGCTGGTGCAGAAGGTGTGCCCCGACTACAACTACCACAGCGACACGCCATACTTCCCCTCCGGCTGAGCTGAGCCCCACCACTGACCAGCAGGGATGAGGGGGGGAGGGAGGGGGGGGGGCACTGAGTCTGATGGACTGAGGGGGGGGGGGGGGGGGCACAGAGTCTGATGGACTGAGGGGGGGGGTCTCCTCTTCTCTCGTCCAGCTGAAGGCAACGTCATCTGTACTGTCCCGAACTCGCCCTGAGTGGTCTCGATCTGAATTGGTAAACTTCTGCTTAAAAAAAAAAAAAAAAAAAAAAATAATGAATTAAAAAAAAAAAAATCAGACTTCAACATGTTACGGAAGCAGTGTTGACGATAACGATGTAATTTTTTGCAAAGCGGTGAAGTTATACTCCGTCTGAAGGAACAGTGATGGTGTAGAATTAGCTTAATGTGTTGACTTGTTTTATTATGAAAGGTACATTAATTTATTTACGTATTTGTTGATTTATTTATTGTTTATTGTACTGTTACCTGGTAGAAACAATAGCGGGACTCGGAGTCCCTGATATCCGCAGTTTGCGGCGGCCATTTTAACCACTGGTTCGTTTGAGCCGGACTGAGCTCTCTGTTCTCTTGTTCCCCTCTGTTTCTCCCGCTGTTTACAGCCTGTGCGCTTTCTTTCTGCTTTCTTTTCCACTTGTTTTCTTTTGGTTTTCTCTCCAGGCCTCAGAGTAGACTCTCAAAGTGCTACTCGCTTATTTCTCTGCCTCAGAGTAGACTCTCAAAGCGCTACACGCTTATTTCTCTGCCTCAGTGGAGCCCCAGTCTGAGCAACAAATATCTGATCTGACATTTGAACGATGCTGATCGTAAAAACCCTGCACATGCAAAAAAAAAAAAAGAGATCCTAAATATATGAAAATAAATAAATATATACATTTATAGATATATACGAGTGCTGTAGCTGGACGCTGGCTGTGTGCCAATCCCAGAGCTATGTCTGTTTCCCGGGCGACCCAAAGACAGGCAGGCTCATGTGCAGGGAGTGCCCCACCAGAGGCCCACGGCAGCATCACTCACCCCCATCAGGCCTGAGTTGGTATGTCCCAGCACTGCAGTCTAGTGGGCCCTGGATGCTCCCATCTCCCATAGTTTTAAATCTGGGGGGAGGGGTTGGCTGGCTTACTCATTTACCCACCAACACTAATGTAATGACTTCAATATCTTAGAGCCTAATTTGTATGAATGGTTTGTATTGTACATACTTTATCCCGATGGAGCACCTGTGTATAAGCCCTAAGCATACACCTGTCTGTTGACCCTTGACCTAATGACCCCACAACCCCCATGACCCCACGACCCCATCCCACCCTCTCCTACCACATATATGCTTGTTCTGGGCTCCTCGGACTATGAAAATGATGTTGCTGATATAGATGTGACCTTGAAAATCCATGAAAAAATCCGTGATCTTGTACAGAAGCTGTAAAACTGTCACTTATAAAAACACGACTCAAGTATCCATCCTCAGTATGACTATGTTTGCTTTCATGGGAACGGGGGGGAGGTGTACATAACCAATAAAATACCAGAGGTTTTATCACTGGACTAGGCCTACGCTGTGCGTTATTCCCAGAGGTTTTATCACTGGACTAGGCCAACGCTGTGCGTTATTCTCCAGCCTGCTCTTATACAAGTCTGCCTTGACACAGGAAGTGATCTCATCACACAGGAAGTGATATCAATACACAGGAAGTGACCAATAAAATACCAGAGGTTTTATCACTGGACTAGGCCTACGCTGTGCGTTATTCTCCAGCCTGCTCTTATACACGTCTACCTTGACACAGGAAGTGATCTCATCGCACAGGAAGTGATATCAATACACAGGAAGTGACCAATAAAATACCAGAGGTTTTATCACTGGACTAGGCCTACACTGTGCATTATTCTCCAGCCTGCTCTAGACCTCTGAAGTTTGCCTACAAAAATGCCACCATCTTTGCCCAAATAAGGAGATCCGGTATCTTGAGATTTTTTCTATGGGAAAATAACATGGGGTTTTTCAATTATCACACCTGTTAAACTCTCGCGGGGATGATGAGGTTGGAAAAGCAGACGTTTTTCGCTACACAGTTTTGTCCACTGCCGTCCAGTGGATACTGTCAGAGCCCGTCTACGGAGAGCCTTGCCACTCGCTATTAAGTCCCATTGTAACGACTTTTGGTTGCAGTTCCACCAAAATTCCACTGGGGGCGGTCGCCTGAGTGCAGAATGAATGGGAGCCTATGGAGCTAGACGGCTAAATTTGGCTCTTTCACCCAATTGTCGTTGAGAAATCTCAGATTTGAATGTAGTTTTTGCAAGTTCAACATGGGTTTCAGGTCAAAAGTTGAATGAACGAGTACTTATGTCCTTCCGATTTCTTACAGGTTGAATTGTTGTTGCCCATACCACGCTAGCATTCTGCTAATGAAGCTTGAGTGTATGACTTCATTTACATTTTAAAAGACGTTTTAAAGCAAACAAGTGACTCTAAAAAATCAAACACCTCGCAATACGTAATTTCTTTGCATCCCCTTTCGAAAACAACATTCAAATTAATTGACAAAAAATTATATTTTGAGAAAAGTCGATTTTGAGGGGTATTGCTCCATAGACCTCCATGCATTCTGCACTCCAAATGTGAGCGCCTCTGATGGAACCAGCGTGGAACTGCAACCATTTCAAAACCGGAAGTATAACGACAGTGGCAGTTCTCCCCTTATTAGACATTCTCTGATACTGTGATCTTCGGTAGGTGAAGACGGCACACTTTGATCTTTGCTACCCTAGAGCTAACTTACAATGCAACTTGCCATAGGCAGTTAGCTTCAATTAACTCCCGGATCTCCTTATATGGGCAAAGATGGCAGCTTTGGATCCTTTCTGTAGGCGAACTTCAGAGGTCTCTTATACAAGTCAGAGCCCCTTTAGGGAGAGCCGGTCCACTTCCTATTAACTCCATTGTACCGGATTGTTCCTGCAATCTGTTGAAATTCCGCTAGGGACGTTGCCGAGCAAGTGATAAATGAATTGTGGTCTATGGGGCTAAGCGGCTAGAACTCGTTTTTTTCACAGTTGACAACTTCATTTCTTAATGTACATTGTCGTAGTAGCTACCTGAGTATAGGTTTTCCACTGGAAATGAAATAAAAAGTCACTCATGTCCTTTCTGCTTTTCATAGGATGGGCCGTTTTCCCTGTAACATGCTAGCATTTAGCTCATGGATGCTCGCGACACTCGCGACCGATTACGACCGTCGTGAAGCTGAACCTTCTTTTAGGTCTATGGCCGTAAAGTGGTTCGCTTGTGTCACGTGACATGAAAACTTTGAAAGGGTTTTTAGGAATAACAACACATATTAAAAATTGTATTGGTCAGCTGATTGTCTAGTCAAGTTATCCTGCATTGCATGCATTGATGCAATTTTAGGAGAAAAAATTATATAACGACAAATGTGGTACTGGGGGGTTCAGCTCCATTGCTACCCATTCATTCATCACTTGCTCGCGATCGCCCTCTAGTTGCAGTACCATGCGGAAGTATTTCGCTAGTGGTCCTTCTCCCCTTATTAGACATTCTCTGTACAAGTCTACCTTGACACAGGAAGTGATCTCATCACACAGGAAGTGATATTAATACACAGGAAGTGATCTCTTCACACAAGAAGTGCTCTCATCAGACAGGAAGTTTTGATGAGTTGTGTGAATTTGCAGCTTGTTAAACCTACATTTGCAGGCAGATGAAATGAAGCCAACGCATATTGAAATTAGCGATAGAAGCGCTCATCCATGTGTGTTTTGAGCAGCAGGCATTTTAAGAGTCTGCAGCTGCTGTCACTGTCGGAAACTTTTGAGGTTATCTAGGCTGTTAGACTATGTGACCCCCAATACTGCGTTGTCATGAACTACAGGTAGGAACTACACCCTGAGCGTTTTAAAATAGTTTTCATAGCCTACACGACACAGTGAGTAGGTTAATAAATGGTTTAGATCATTGCTTCACATTTGCTAAAATGTCTTATCAACCATACATAATGCAAACAATAGTAGCCTAACCTAGTATGACAATATTTGCTTTTTTCTTTTATTTACCACAAAGCCTGGTATAATACAGTCTAACTCATAGGCTTTAAGTCAAGTATCGGTAGCTTAATCCAAGTCATCAGTCATTTTATTTATCGTCTTCTAGAATGCGTAATCAACATGGACGCGCTAGGATGCTCGCGCCCAACACCAAACTCATGCGTGAGTTGTCATCTACCAATCAGCATGTACAAACTGATGCTGGACGCTGCAACCATGTGGCGCCATGTTTTCAAAAATGTCGGCCGCCACATGCCATGCTATGCTAACTGGCTGAAGCTAACCCTCCAAATCCTGACCCCTGGAAACAAGGCCTGTCGGCAGAACCCGATGATGTACAGTACAGTAAGCAATGCATTTCACATAATAGTGCATTTGAATTTCAAATGAGCAAAACAAAATAATGTTGATCAGGGACTTGAGATGAAATGGTATTTCTATCCTTATTGATGGTGTTGTGCCTGAGCTCACACACAATGTGTTATTTTTGACACATCCTGAGCTCACACACAATGTGTTATTTTTGACACGTCTCTTCTTGAGTGCATAGTTAGTTAAACGTCTTTGAGTAACAGACGCCCCAGAGGGCATAAAGTGGTCTGCAAAGAGCTGTGTGTTGTGGCCTGCACTTGGAGAAGAGCTGTGTGTTGTGGCCTGCACTTGGAGAAGAGCTGTGTGTTGTGGCCTGCACTTGGAGAAGAGCTGTGTGTTGTGGCCTGCACTTGGAGAAGAGCTGTGTGTTGTGGCCTGCACTTGGAGAAGAGCTGTGATGTGGCCTGCAGTGCACTTGGAGCATGTAGCCCATGGCCGCAGGCTAGTCAGAAGCACTGGCCCTGAGTTGAACTGCATGATCATCTCTGACGTGTGGTCAGAGTTTACAATCCCATTGTGGACACAAAGCAGCTACACACAGTGTTCCGTTACAAACTAAATCTGCGTTTATAAAAGCTGACCAAATGTCCAGTTCCAAATGACCAGAGAGTGTTTACTGAGCAGTAAGCGTAACACACACACACACACACACACACACACACACACACACATAGAGAGCAGTAAGTGTAACATTTCCATCATATCTGACCATGAGACATCAGCGAGGGCTTTTATTTTGGCATGCTCTGGCTTCCAGACTCATTTCCCAACACTGAGCATCTGGACTGTGGATACTGTGGCCCCTCAGTGCGGACTTCCAACCGTGTCTTAGGCCAGCTCCATATCGAAGTTATATAAGGAATATCGGAGTTATATAAGGAATATCGGTAACTCTTGGATAGTCTTATCACTTGTTTAGACTCAATCTTGAAATGATGATTAAAAAAAAAATCTGACCATCTCCTTAACACACTCCAGCCTATTCTGCCACACGAACACCACACACTCCACCCTATTCTACTAACTCCACAGGAGCGTCACACACTCCAGCCTATCCTACTAACCCCAGATGCACAGCTGTGCCTCCTCTCCTGGTTGGAACCCTGCAGTGGTGAGGTGCAGATGAGGCAAAATGAGTGAAAGCACACCACCTGAAGCTGAACCTATTATCTTAATTATCTTACAAGATCGTTAAACTGCATCAAGTGGAACTCAGTCATATTTTTGAATGATTTTTATATTTGGTCTCTTGCTGCGATGGCCATAACAAAAAAAAAACACATTAACCCAAGCGCATTTTACAGCGCAGAGTTTATGAGTGTCTGTGGGTTGGTATTTACAACTAACAGAACATATCAGTGGCTCTTGTAAATAAGTTAAATGAGCGACTCTTCCAGAAGGTTCCCCCATGCTGGGGCCCTGGCTGCTATCGCGGCAGAGATCACACACACACACACACACACACACACACACACACACACCCATGCTGGGGCCCTGGCTGCTATCGCGGCGGAGATCACACACACACACACACACACACACACACACAAACACACACACACACACACACACACACACACACCCATGCTGGGGCTCTGGCTGCTATCGCTGCGGAGATCTCTACCGTGCGGCGTCTGAGGAGCAGAGATAGCGGAGAGAGCGCTGGGGAACGCAGCCGTCTGCAGGGGGGACTGATATATCTGTGGAGCAGCGGGAACACACTCGGCAGTCGGCACACACACACACACACACACACACACACACACACACACACACACACACACACACACACACACACACACATTTCCTCCTCAGCAGAGCTATAGCACTTTCCTCTCCTGCCGCAGGAACACACTGAACACACACACACACACACACACACACACACACACACTTCCTCCTCAGCAGAGCTATAGCGCTTTCCTCTCCTGCCGCAGGAACACACAGAACACACACACACAAACACACACACACACACTTCCTCCTCAGCATGAACAAACTGAACACACACACACACACACACACACACACACTTCCTCCTCAGCAGGAACACACTGAACACACACACTCCTCTCCGGTTGCATCAGTGGTCAGTCATGTCTGGACTCCAGAGCTATGTGCTATGTTTGAAAACTGCTCTTGCTATGGCTATCCTTAGAGCCAGAGGTAGAAGGGATATCTGTGCAAAGTTGCAGCTGTGTGTGTGTGTGTGTGTGTGTGTGTGTGTGTGTGTGTGTGTGTGTGTGTGTGTGTGTGTGTGTGTGTGTGTGTGTGTGTGTGTGTGTGTGTGTGTGTGTGTGTGTGTGTGTGTCTGTGTGTGTGTGTCTGTCTGTCTGTCTGTCTGTCTGTCTGTCTGTCTGTCTGTCTGTCTGTCTGTCTGTCTGTCTGTCTGTCTGTCTGTCTGTCTGTCTGTCTGTCTGTCTGTCTGTCTGTCTGTCTGTCTGTCTGTGTGAGAGAGAGTCTGCAGATGAAGTACTGTAACTCAGGATGCTGCAGGACCCCTGAAGGTCAGACTGTGACTCCTGAAGGTCGTCCTATGACCCCTGAAGGTCGGCCAGTGATTTGAGATGTCAGACTCATAAAGTGCAAGCAGAGCAGAGAGGCTGCTAACAAGGACAGCTAGAGCTCCTGAAATGGGGATTGAGATTTTATAATGCCAGCCAATCACATCACTGTGCACATGGAGGTGTATGTGCGTGTGTCTGTGTGGATGCGTGTGTGCATGTGTGTGTGTGTGTGCGTGTGTGTGTATGTGCGTGTGTGTGTGCATATGTATGTATGTGCGTGCGTGCGTGTGTGTGTGTGTGCGTTTGTGCGTGCGCGTGTGTGTGTGTGTGTGTGTGCGTGTGTGTGCATGAGTGTGTAGCTACGTGTGTGCGTGCGTGTGTGTGTGCATGTGTTTGTGTATGTGTGTGTGTGTGTGTGTGTGTGAGAGAGAGGTAAGGTGAGTTCACCGTGGCACGTGCAGTGGAATCTGTAATCCTGCGGAAGGTTCCGATCAGCCGTCAGTTCTGAGGTGATTAGACGCCCCGGGGGTGTGTTCCGGAGGGTTCCGGAGGCTCCGGCGGGTTCCGCCCGCGTACCGCTGGCTCATAACTTATCAGTAATTAAACGGGCAGCCAGGCCTGTGTGTTCACCGCAGGGCACTCTTAGCGCACACACACACACACACACACACACACACACACACTTAGAGTGCTCTGCCTCTGAATTTGGCCCCCAGTCTGGTCTCTGCTTAACAAGTCCAGCGAGACCTCAACTCACCAGATCTGAAATCTGCAGCATCAGGCAACACCAGAGTCAGGAGTGTTAATAAACACCGCCATTTCCATATCACACACACACACACACACACACACACACAGTACAGGAGCATCGCTAACATCTCATTCCTGCCTGGCACCCAAGAACTCTGTGATCTCTCATATCTCATACACACACACACACACACACACACACACACAGAGAGAGAGACATTGAGACTAGGTAAACCACCATAAGTAGCACTTCAAATGTTCAAAAAGTTTCAGCGTGGTGTGTTAATAGCACTGTATCACGATTACGGTGTCTTATTATTGTCAGTATAATGATTTATCTGCGTAATTGTGCACATTATCATGATTGTGATGTGCGTATCGTGATTGCTGCTTATTATTGAGATTATGATGTGCGTTATCGTGATTGTGCCGCGTTATCATGCACATTATCGTGATGATGACGTGCGTTATCGTGCACATTATCGTGATGATGACGTGCGTTATCGTGCACATTATCGTGATGATGACGTGCGTTATTGTGCACACTATCGTGATGATGACGTGCGTTATTGTGCACACTATCGTGATGATGACGTGCGTTATTGTGCACACTATCGTGATTATGACGTGCAGTATCGTGCACACTATCGTGATTATGACGTGCGTTATTGTGCACACTATCGTGATTATGACGTGCGTTATTGTGCACATTATCATGATTATGACGTGCGCTATCATGCACATTATCGTGATTATGACGTGCGCTATCATGCACATTATCGTGATTATGACGTGCGTTATTGTGCACATTACCGTGATTATGACGTGTGTTATTGTGCACACTATCATGATTATGACGTGCGTTATCGTGCACATTACCGTGATTATGACGTGTGTTACTGTGCACATTATCGTGATGATGACGTGCGTTATCGTGCACATTACCGTGATGATGACGTACGTTATCGTGCACATTATCGTGATTGTGACGTACAGTACGTTATGGTGATTGTGACGGTCTCAGCTGCCCGTCCCCCTCTGATGGAACTCTTCGATCTGCCCAGTGTGTCCTCAGGCATCTCCGTAATTAAGTCACAGCGAAGGCAAGTGGACTGTTTATTCAATTATGGCTCCTGCTTCACACACACACACACACACACACACACACACACACACACACTATCCCCAGGCTCATGGCTCAGGCTCCCTCTCTCTCCATCTCCTCCTCCTTATCTTTATTTCAGGGAATATAGATTAAATTATTGTTATTGCATGTTTTATGTGTTTGAGTGTACATAGATTACATTATTATTGTTTTATGTGCCTCTGACCGTTTAAGACTGATCCATGGCCAACACGTGTAAAATAGACAGCTTATGTTGATGTGCAATGTAAACCTTAAAAAAGCATCTATTTTTCTCTCTCTCTCCGTCTCTCTACATCTCTATCTCTCTCCATCTCTCTCTCCATCTCTCTCTCCATCATCTCCCCTGTTGCCCTGTCATCATCTCAGCTCTCTGTCAGTGTTAGTCAGTGCTGATCACCTGCTAAGTGTAAGCACACTCACACACAGACACACACACACACACACACACACACACACACACACCCCTGCTAAGCATGAGCACAGCCATGATGGATGCCTGTAATACTGCCTGGTCACATTTGGGCTTTCACTTTCTACTTGTTATCCTGAGCACCTTCATCCCAGGAGGTGTGTGTGTGTGTGTGTGTGTGTGTGTGTGTGTGTGTGTGTGTGTGTGTGTGTGAGAGCGGTGGGAGAAGGGGTTCTCAGAGTGGAAATGTTTAAACAATAGGATTGGGGCTTTGCCCATGTGGACCCGTCCTGCCAATCCCAGCCCATAGCCTGGTCCTCTCTCCGACACACACACACACACACTCTCTCTCTCTCTCTCTCTCTCTCTCTCTCTCTCTCTCTCTCTCTCTCTCTCTCTCTCTCTCCCTCTCTCTCGGCTTTAATGAAAAGCAGGATGGAATAGGACCTGCCGAGCCTCTGGGATGTTTTTCCATTAACCATTTTGACACATGAGTGACTGTGGGGGATTATTGGTTTTTGAAGAACTATTAACAGCTGTACATTTGCATTTTAATACACTTCTCCTTCACCACTAATGCAATTCTGCTCCTCCGCTTTGTTGCCGCCTTGTTCCTGCAGCAATTCAGAGCAACTGCAGAAAAGGGCCTCTGGCTTCAATCATTTTAATTGCCATGAAAAATTAGTTTCCATTAATCACTGCTGAATCTGTGCAACTGCGGAAGGCTGCCATTACGGCTCTCCTGCCTTGAAATTGTTGCTCATCACTTCCTGAAAAGTTTCTCTGCAAGTTTGAGCCCTAAGTGTGAGGAGGTGGCGGAGGAGGACGTCGTCAGGACGGGACGGAGGTGAGTCGGTCCTGATGCTGAGCTCTCCATCACTGATGGACACAACGGTGTGCTGTGATTGGTTCTGACGTTGATTGATGGACACAGGGCTGTGCTGTGATTGGTTCTGATGTTGATTGATGGACACAGGGCTGTGCTGTGATTGGTTCTGATGTTGATTGATGGATACAGGGCTGTCCTGTGATTGGTTCTGATGTTGATGTGCTGAGTGTAACAGTAGAGTACAGTAGAGGATGGCATTGCCCAGGAATGGGCAGTATTTCTAATACATGTAAAGGATGGCATTGCCTCTGGGCAGTATGTCCACCTGCTTGGGCTCCCCTGGACATACAGTAACTCATGTGTTTGAGTTGTTTGCTTGTGTTTGTATTGTTTCCTGTGTTCTTTGCCAGTTTGTCTTGTTTATTTGTGTGTGTGTCTGTCTGTTGGTCTTGTCCTCTGTCTTGTTTATTTGTGTGTGTGTGTGTCTGTCTGTTGGTCTTGTCCTCTGTCTGTTTATGTGTGTGTGTGTGTGTGTGTGTGTGTGTGTGTGTGTGTCTGTTGGTCTTGTCCTCTGTCTGTTTATGTGTGTGTGTGTGTGTGTGTGTGTGTGTGTGTCTGTTGGTCTTGTCCTCTGTCTTGTTTATTTGTGTGTGTGTGTGTCTGTCTGTTGGTCTTGTCCTCTGTCTGCAGAGAACTTAATCAGAATGGTCTAGATTGGGATTATCATCCAGGTCAGGTAAGCCATCATATTTTTATGATGGTTCTTCAAAGTAATTTGGGATTGGATCAGCTTGATCCATATGCAAACTTCTCAGAATTACGGATTACTGTGTGTGTGCCTTCTGATGGGACTACATGCCTTAGATCAGCCTCCAGGCTATGGGAGGAACAGCTGTTAGAAGGGGCAGCATGAGGTAGCTTTGGGGTCATTCCACCTCAATTCAACGGATTTTAGAGAAAATTTCTGCTTGACCATCTCAGATTTGCTTCAAACTTTTACCATCTAAAGAGTAACCATTTAAACTGACTTAGCCAAAATATTAGATCGGTATACCTAATACATCCAGAGAAAAACATTTTTGAACATGGTACCCCCCTTCTGATTTTTGGCACATTGGCGCCCTCATCTAAATCTGCAGCAAAGTTCAGATGTCATTATCTCAAAAAGTGTTCAAGCTAAAGACTTCAAATTTTCTGTGAATAATGATTGCTACCTATAGATTCCACATGTTCATTCGTAAGTCGTATGTGTTGACACTGACTGTGTTTCAATCTTGTGAAATCAGAAGAAAAATTGCAGATTTCTTTCACACCCCCACATTGGGTGCCCCATTACTCAATTTGTAAACAAAATGTTTGGCAAATGGTTATGTCTCTCTACAGAAGTGTTTAAGCTGTCTTTGAAAAAGTAATGAAGAGGTGTCTATATTGCTTTTTTGTTGGAAGTATTGTAACACAAAACTGAAAAACAATCAATTTGGATAATATTGTATCTCCCCATTACAGAGGTATGATAAGCTATACCAATGAATTGAACACATCTCCAGAAAGAGTATAGAATGGGCTTGCAGACTGTGAAATTTCAAGATGGTATTATGGCTATGGTTATTGAAATGTTATTTTTGAAATATTGGTCTACTATAACAACACATTGCTGATATCCATGAACAGTGACATCTAGTGGCATTAAATAGTGACAGCAGCAATTTATTTCGGAAATACAGGAAATATTTTATTAGTTCATCACTCAGCAAGTAAATGAAAATATAAATGTTTAACAGTATGACACATAAACATCTGATACTTAGGAATAAGACAAGGATTATGAAATCATTAAATATAGCACAAAAAAGCAACACTAATTGTTGTAATAGACCAATATTTTAACAAATGTTTTTTAATAACTGCAGCCATAATACCATCTTGAAATTTCACAGTCTGAAAGCCCATTTCATACTCTTTCTGGAGATGTGTTCAATTCATTGGTATAGCGTGTCATACCTCTGTAATGGGGAGATACAATATCATCCAAATTGATTATTTTTCAGTTTTGTGTTACAATACTTCCAACAAAAAAGCAATATAGACACCTCTTAATTACTTTTTCAAAGACAGCTTAAACACTTCTGTAGAGAGACATAACCATTTGTCAAACATTTTGTTTACAAATTGTGTAATGGAGCACCCAATGTGGGGGTTGAAAAAAAATCAGCCATTTTTCTGATTTCACAAGATTGAAACACAGTCAGTATCAATACATACGGCCTATGAATGAATATGTGGAATCTATAGGTAGCAATCATTATTCCCAGAAAATTTGAAGTCTTTAGCTTGAACACTTTTTGAGATAATGACATCTGAACGTTGCTGCAGATTTAGATGAGGGCGCCAATGTGCCAAAAATCAGAAGGGGGGTACCATGTTCAAAAACGTTTTTCTCTGGATGTATTAGGTATACCAATCTAATATTTTGGCTAAGTCAGTTTAAATGGTTACTCTTCAGGTGGTAAAATTTTGAAGGAAATCTGAGATGGTCAAGCAGCAGGCATTTGTTGAATTGAGGTGGAATGACCCTTTGGCTATCTAAAGACACTGAAAACAGCACGACAAAACAATACAGTTATGGCCCTCCATTGCTTCCCTTAAACAGTCAGGCTCCTTATACAATCCTCAACAAATAACTAAATATAAGTAACACTTTGTTTATTATATTTAAAAAGTGCTAGTGCATAAACAATAATAGAAAACATATTATTTGACACATTTGGATATTTTATTACATTCTGAAATCCACCCTCCGTTCTGGATGGATGAGGAGGATTATGTCCAAACATTTAAGATTTGGATTAATTTCATCCCCCAAACATTAAGTTTCATAATGAAATTAATCCCAATCCTTCCAAAAAACCTATTTGAACAGCAGATAATAAAAATGTGATCAAAACTACAGTGGGACTAGATGATCAGGGGGCCTAATCTGATTACGGAATGTTTTTTGTCCATTTCTTCAACCCTTTTTCCAATTTTCATCCTATAAATCTGATCAGATCACTTTTGAACAACCGGCCTGACGCACACACACACACACACACACACACACACACATGCACAAACATACAAACATACCAACACACACAACGCATGCGCAGAGAAACACACACACACACACAGATCACTTTTAAACAACTGGCTCCAGTAGTTTGCCTCACTGTTTTATTTTCTGTTTTTTGTTCATGGTGTTTTTTCCCCCTTCATTTTTATGAAAAGAGACAGAGAGGGAAAAAGTGTTTTTTGTTGTTGTTGATTTGGACTGTTGACTCGGCTATTTCTCTCTGTGTCCCACCTTGACGTTTGTTTATTTGTTTATTTTCCTGCCTCTTGTGTTGTTTATTTGTTTATGTTTACCTGCCTCTTGTGCACATCCAAAAAAGTTGAGACTGTGTGACACACACAATGCAAATACAAACACAATATGAAAATCTGCAGAGCAAGGAAACTCATATTTAGTTGTAAAAGGAACATAAACATCATATCAAATGTTGAAACTGACAAATATTTTATAAAAGAAAAATTATATGTTTACTAATTTTCTGCAAGGGAGTGGTCATTGCAAGATTTTTTTCTTCAGAAATAATTCAAATGAGCCGTTGATTTCATTGCAGCGAGATCATGATGTAGTTATGCGTGTGTATGATTTGTACACACTTTGCTTGATTTGTGTCTGTGCATAGCAATGTGTGTGTGTGTGTGTGTGTGTGTGTGTGTG
>NC_085017.1:27975797-27978661 GCF_963854185.1 Sardina pilchardus | reverse complement strand
AGTTTTTGCAGTGTGAAAAAAATAGCATTAAATCTAGGACATGGTTTGATCTTAGATCACTTTGCTGCAACATCAGAATCATGCTCACTTTCAAATTAAGATTTTTAAAGCAAGCGGGAGAATGGATGAGTCCAAACAAATGTGTCATCAAAATCAACGTTATTGTCCATAGTCAAATAATACATAAGTGCATTTATCTACAATACTTGAAATTGCAGTACCATTACAATAAAATGGAATCAACAATGAGGAGAAATGCAAAGTAGGCTACATTTATTATTTATTTGGATTACCACCCTCCCCCTTCCGGTAGGAAAGCAGTTGGTACATTCCACCTCTTTCGTTTGAATCAAGTTTTGGGCGCGTACCACTAATAACATATGCATTGCATTTGATAGAAAAGTGACCACAAAGAGGAATAGCCACAGAATTTATCTGACATGGACGATTTCGACGAGGTAACGCTGGCCACGTTCAGAGGTATGTATCGATACTGTTTATTTCAACTTACATTTCAACGTGAAGTATAAGCTATAACTAGCTAGTTCATCAAGTTCATGCTATGGCGCTAGTTAGCATTGCTAGGTGTCGTTAACTAGCATATTTTTTACACAAATGTTGCTGTTGCAACGTAGATGGAATATTATCCTCCCTTGTAAGTCGTTTTGGATAAAAAAAAATATCTGCTAAGAGCTAAATGACTAGCAGCTAAATGTAGATATTGACCTGTGTGTGATTTATACTCAACAGCAGCTAATATCACTGAGGATATCCTGCGCACACTGTCTAGAGATGACGTTAGGGATCTCTTTCCTGGTCCAGAGCACTTTCTTCGACGAAAAGATGTTTGGCTCAAAATCCACGTGGAGGACCATGTAAGAAGCACTACAGTAACTAGCACTTAGCTACTGTTAATTAAGCAGTCACAAGATTCATTTATTCTGGTAGCCTACATATCTTGTGTATTCATTTAGTGCTTAATATGTTAATATTTTGATATCTTTGTTGATGTTCTTATTTACAGGTGGATGAGGACCCCTCTGCAATGGCTAGGTCATCAACGGCTCCATGTGATGTCGTGTCTCCCAGCAATGTTTTAAAATTCTCCAGTATGCAGTATGTTATCTTTACTGACAGTGAGCTTGAGCAGGTGAGACGTTCATATTTTGAGAAGCAGAGACTTGGAAAAGAACAAGAGGTCACTTTGTCGAAGGAGCTTTACTGCCGCCTCGTCCGAAACACAATGACAAACATGATAGCCATTGCCCGTGCATCTCAGGACTCCCGTTATCCAACAAAACATGAGGTCACTTCCATGGCTAAGCGTCTAGTAGAGTATTACCCAATGATAAAGGACAACTCATCAGACAGTGTGTGGGTATGCACAAATTCTTGTCATTATAGTTTTAGAGATGAAAATGGCGTTGCTTTGCCTGTCTAAATGAGATGTATATCTTTACAGGAAGATGTGTCTAAGAGACTCATGAAGAGACTATCAAACATTAAAAGTCCTGTCAAATCCAAAGCCCCACCTGCCAAGAAGCAGCGCCCAGATGGGGATGCTGATGAGAGTCTTAGCTCTAGCATCAGTGATTGTGATTCCAGCGCTTCTACAGTCATCTTGGAAACATCACTCAGGGCGAGTACCCCGAAAAGAGACGACCAAGTATCACAACTGGGGGACAGCGAAGATGAGCCATACACACTCACAGGTATATTACATTTGATTTGCATGTCAAACTATTTGGATTAAGTGGGTTTCAGGTAATATAGTTTGAGTGGTAGGTTGCATTTTATTGTAATACAGTCTGCCTGCACTGCAGTCTCTTGTTTTCCTTATTTTCAACTATGCCATCAGAGGTCATTAGCTGAAATGTGTAAAATTATCCAGTGACCAATGACCATTAGTCTTACTAAAGAACCTACACTACCGGTCAAAAGTTTACCGTTGGCTGTAAAAAAGTTACAATTACAGCCAGGCAGATTTCTGATGAACTGTGATAGCCTGTTTCTCTATTCTTTGCAGTTCCTGAGCTTATGGATAGAGAGAAGACGCAGGCGCAGCATCATCACACACTGCAGATGATGTTTAAGTCGAAGAAGCCTAATAAGGCTGCTGTCTCACAACTGCTTAACCTAGAGTTTTCAGCCCGTAGAAAGTTTATTGATTCGGATACCATCAGAGAGCAAGATAGGCCTGGCAAGATACTTGAGGCCTACCCATGCTTCCGGGATCTTGACCATGTAAGACAACTTTTATCAGCCATACAACTCTTCTCTCTATCTCTCTTTCCCCTTTTTTCTCTCATCTTTCAATCCTCTCTCATCCCGGTTATTACTATTGAAACAGTAATTAGTTTTCTCTGTTGTGTTTCTTTTCCATTTCAGATCATGGATGAGTTTCGTCGAATTGTTGAAAAGGACAACATTGACTTCTTGAAAGACTTGAGAGAAAGATGGGATTCGTTCTATGGTAAGGTCCAATACTATGGAGTGGTGAAGCATGTAATGAAGGCCCCCCTGACCATGGACGGCGGTGAGTTATATGGTGTGGTGGGTTTAGTGATGAGAATATTGAGGTCAGTGCTTATTTTTCATATCTGATTTTGTTTTCTTTTGATCTAGTTGAACATGCCATCGCCGTCTTCACCGCTTTACCGCAGCTCTTTCCATCAAACTCGAAGGCGCGCAGCCAAATTGAGGCAATTTTCCACGTTTTAACGGTGGGTCAGACATAAGTTATGTTTCCTTTGTAAGGGCTGGTGTACACACATGCAAACATGGCTCAAACTGACAGAGGCTAACACATCAATTGCATGTAAAACAAACTACGAAACAGCAGTCATGTTTGATTTTGTCCACTT
>NC_085017.1:27968297-27970797 GCF_963854185.1 Sardina pilchardus | reverse complement strand
TGCTGTTGTGAACTACTTAAAGCGCGGCGAGGCGGTCAAATGACCGCTGAGTCCTTAGACTGGGAGGCTTTTACTTACACATAATGATCGCAAGATGGCGCTTCGTGCACGAATGAAATCGTTTGGTCATAAATTCAGTTTGCACTAAGCCATGTCATTCGTGTCAGACCGTGTTGTTGATAATCTGTGGTTGTTTGTTTCATTATGACATACAGCACGTTTGAGTTATCTGTTAATGTATTTGTGTTGATTTGTGTTGTTAAAAACTTTGGAAGAGTTCTTGAACAAACCTTAAGCAAACTTGACTTTCAACTAAAATGCTCTAAAAGTGAATGTGGCTAGTTCTAATTCACTCCCCAAATTCACTTCTATTCATTTAATAGGTAGCCTATGTTCGCGCTGCCGAAAATGATCGGACCTGGTCACCTGGAACAAAGAGCCTAATAGTCTGGTTTCAATTACACAGTAGCCAGGATTTCATGCCGCATTTTACAGGCTACCGTGGCTACTTTCTAAAACAACTTTCATTCATTTAGGGAGAAGATCTAGGGTCTAGCTACATTGGAGGGAGGGAGATAGAGAGAGCTATGCTGAGCAGGCATAGGCGTGAGAAGTAGCATAATTTAAAATAATGAGTGAATGATATTCTCTGTTTTGCGAATGTGTAGGCTATGTTTGCGATGTCTGCTGAAAAAAAAGCTAGGCCTATTGTTTCTACAATTTAAGCTAACTTCTATGTGAATTCGAGATTCAGCATTGAGACACACATTTTCTCCTAGTCAACAAGCAGAGTAACAAGCTCACTGGTTAGAGCTTCGGCTTGATCACCCATGGGTTGCTGGTTCAATCCCCAACCTATTCCTGACGGAAGTTCTTTTGAACAAGGCATCAATAAAGTAGGCTATATTTATATTCTTTTCGATTCACATAACTACACGCACGCTGGCGAATTCGAACATTCTGAAACGCGCATATGCGATGAAACATGATTGCGCATTCTTCCACGGGTTGCCTAAACAGCCAGCTTACAGCCTAGTCTATGCAGGGGACAGATAGATGGGGTGGGGGTGGGGAGGCAGTTCCTCAATGCCTCGGTGATATCTGTAGCCTAAGTATCCTAGACGAGTGCATGGGGGAGGGGGATGATCGGTTTCAAATAGGCTGCAATGGATAGTGTGTTGTATAGACCCCGAAGCCATTTGCTTTGAGAACGGCTGGCTAATGAAGTTGTTGGCTGGCTAGCTGGCTCAGCCAAAACCTTAATGCAGCCGCCACAGTTTTCATGACTGATAATGGCTTTAGTTGCCACTTCATGTCTACAGATGTGTATAGGCTATTGTATTAGATATCAACACACAATGTTATTGTATTGTTTTGGACAACGTTCTGCACGTTTCACTTCAATGTAGACTGCATGCGTTCATTGCGTTGTGAACAGCGCAGCAATCTCTGGAAAGGAAACGGTGGAAGTCGCATCAGTAGGCTAGCTAATAGCCTATCACGTTCAATGCTGTAAATCCATCTGTTCCAGAATATTTGGTTCATATCATCAATCTTTGGTTTTGGTGTTTGTGCAACCGGGCCCTGACGATTTAACAAAAGTCTGAATAGCCCTACGTAGGAATTAGGAAAGTAGCCTATGTAAGGTGAGATCAAAATCAGGCTACTTTGTTTGCTGCTTTTCCCCATGTCATTTTCATTGGTCGTCAACTCACTGGGAGTCCTGTGTGTCGTAGCAACGAGCACAATACTGATGTGGTGTGTCCAGTGGGAAAATCTCATGTAGGCCTAGTTTCTAGGCTATCGTTTATTTGTTCGCGTGTCACTATGATATAATTATTTTTAGATGCAAAAAGTCTAACTGGCTTTGTCAACGTTTGTCAGTTGGCGGCAGAAAATGATTGGCTGGCGAAATTATTTTTCGTTAATGGTAGGCCTAAACATATTGCGATTCATCCGTTTATTTCAGATAGGTTGTTATTAAAAACCATTAACAAAAAATAATTGTTCATCGACGTTGAAAAACGGTCAGTAAATTCTATCGATATAAGATTTTGCATTTCGCTCCTGCCGAGATGTGAACACGGGTCTCCGGCGTTGTAGACAGGAGTGTTAACGCTGCGCCAATTGACATTATACAACAAGTGCGTTAGGATAGGTCCTTGACTTGACGTAACTCAATCAGTCCAGCAAATATGTAAGAAAATGCTTATACATTAGTCTGAGCTTTAAAAGATAGCCTACAAATAGAAGATAAGATGTACAACTATGAATGTACGTAGGCATACGCGCCCTACGTACATAAATAGGCTACGACGAAAATTACACATGTAGGCCTGTCGCAACGTTTTCAAAACAAACTCGCATTTTACCACTGTAAATCGCCTCCATAGACTATGCCATGTAAATGAAAAATAGTTATTAAAATAAAGCACATATATAATACATGTTGCACATATATAAACGATATGTTTTATGGTAAAATATTATTCTCATGCCC
>NC_085017.1:27955797-27958297 GCF_963854185.1 Sardina pilchardus | reverse complement strand
GGTGCGGAAGGTTCAACAAGGATGTTGACCTGTCTTCAGGCAGAGCGGAGCGGTGGAGAGCGAACATAACTCTCCTCACCTCGGCCTCTTATCCTCACACACACACACACACACACACACACACACACAAAGACTGCTGTCCTTACACAAGTGCAGGGTGCAGTGCACACATACACACACACACACTCCTCACACAGCAGCAGGTCTGCACACCGTGTACAGCTGCAGACACTAACACACACACACACACACACACACACACACAAGGACTGCTGTCCTTACACAAGTGCAGGGTGAAGTGCACACATACACACACACACACACACACACTCCTCACACAGCAGCAGGTCTGCACACCGTGTACAGCTGCAGACACTAACACACACACACACACACACACACACACACACACACACACACACACACACACACACACACACACACACACACACACACACACACGAGACTGCTGTCCGTACACAAGTGCGGGACACAGCCATTTAGTGCTGCTATACCCACCACTGTAATCACTGGTAACCTTAGTTCCTCTAAGGGGAATCAAAGAGTTCTCCCCTCTCCACAGGAACCAGAGAGTTCCCCCCTCTCCACAGGAAACAAAGAATTCTACTCTCTTCACAGGAACCAAAGAACCCTCAACTCTCCACAGGAACTCCTAAGGTACTGCCACAACTGACAACTGTTGCAGGAGTCATTCCTATCGCCAGCGTGTGTGTGTGTGTGTGTGTGTGTGTGTGTGTGTGTGTGTGTGTGTGTGTGTGTGTGTGTGTGTGTGTGTTTGTGTTTATGGCAAACATGCTGAACTAGTGATTAACAAGCTCAGAGGAAAGGAGCTCTGTCTGTCCGTCTATCTGTCTTTCTTTTCTCTTCCTCTTCTCCTTCGTCTGTATGCCCTCTGTTTCTGTGTCTTTCTTTTCTTCTCTATCCCTCTCTCCCTCTCTCTCCCTCTCTCTCCCTCCCTCCATCCCAATTCTCTCCATCCTGGCCTGTTCTGGCATGGTGAAGAACAGGAGCAGCTCCACTCACTACATCATGAAGGAGACAGGGTGATGAGGGGAGGAGAGGAGAGAGGGAGGAGAGGAGAGATGGAGGGTGGCTGGGAGAGAAGGAGAGGAGAGGTAGAGAGAGAGGGAAGAGAAGGAGGAGAGGATCCAGGGAGAGCTTCATCGAGAGGGAAAAAGGCAGCAGGAAAAGAGCAATTCTGGAAAAGCCTGAAGTGGTTAAGAGAAAAACACAGAGAGAGAGAGAGAGGGAGAGAGAGAGAGACGGAGGTGGAGTATTTGAGAGAGGAAGAGAGAGAGAGGTGAAGTATTTGAGAGTTGGGAAGAGAGAGGGATAGAGGGAGGTGAAGTGTTCGAGAGAGGAAGAGATGGAGAGATAGAGAGATAGAGGGAGGGAGGTGAAGTGTGTGAGCTGGGAAGAGAGAGAGATAGAGAGAGTTGGAGAGGGAGGTGAAGTGTGTGAGAGCTTCTAATCAGTTTGTTCTCTCCTGATTACAGCTCAGACTAATCAGGACCAACGCAGCCCTCCCTCCCTCCGTTCCCCTCTCCCTCCCTCCATTCCCCTCTCCATCTCTCCTTCCCTCTCTCCATCTCTCTATCCCCCTCTCCCTCCCTCCCTCCTTCTCTCCATCTCTCTGTCCCCTCCACCTCTTTGTCTCCTCCATCCACCCGGTTCTGTCTATACAGCTCACACATACACTATATTGCCAAAAGTATAGGGTCACCTGCCTTGATTCGCATATGAACTTCAGTGACATCCCCTCCTTATTCCATAGGGTTTGATATCCTTATTCCATAGGGTTTAATATCCTTATTCCATAGGGTTTGATATCCTTATTCCATAGGGTTTGATATCCTTATTCCATAGGGTTTAATATCCTTATTCCATAGGGTTTGATATCCTTATTCCATAGGGTTTGATATCCTTATTCCATAGGGTTTAATATGACGATCGGTCCACCCTTTGCTGCTATAACAAACTTCAACTTGTCTGGGAAGGCTTTCCACAAGATTTAAGGGCGTGTTCATGGGCATGTTTGACCACTCTTTCAGAAGCACATTTGTGAGGTCACACACTGATGTTGGATGAGGAGACTAGCTCTCAGTCTCCGCTCTAATTCATCCCAAAGGTGTTCTGTTGGGTTGAGGTCAGGACTCTGTGCAGGTCAGTCAAGTTCATCCACACCAAACTCTGTCATTCATGTCCTTATGGACCTTGCTTTGTGAACTGGTGCACAGTCATGTTGGAAGAGGAAGTGGCCATCCCCGAGCTGGGCTTGACCTCTTAGTTCCAGTGAAAGGAAGTCTGAATGCAACAGCATTAACCAAGAGATTTTGGACAATTCCATTCTCCCAACTTTGTGAGAACAGTTTGGGGGAAAAAGCAAGTCACAGAGAGGAGAGGAAGAGAGGGATACAGAGATGAGGAGAGGGAGAGAGGGAGAAGAAATCAAGGGACAGGGAGGAGAGAATTAGAGAGG
>NC_085017.1:27943297-27950797 GCF_963854185.1 Sardina pilchardus | reverse complement strand
AGAATCTGCCTGCCTTCGTCGAAGTATCACATCACATCCCTTTGTGACTACTAGACTATCTGTTCAAAAATAAAGTAAACTGTCAAGTAAATAATTATGTTGAATTGTATTTCTTTGCCCATTTTCTCAATGCTACCCATACTGGGTTTGGAAAACTTGGCTGTGGTAATTTTAACTAGCAGTTCTGTTGATGTAACCCAGTGGTTTGGGTTGAATCTATACCCAATATACTGTGTGAATAATACCCAGCAATTATATAGTTATAACCCAGCAAATAGTTTATTTTACCCAATCTATTGTGGCAATCTGACCAGTGTTGTGTTGATATAACCCAGCGTTTTGGGTTAGAAATATACCCAACCTGCTGGGTTTAATTTTGTACCCACTGTGTTGGGTTAGTATAACTCAATGTTGTGTTGGTCCAATAGTTAACCAGCAGCTGGGTTAAGGTTGGGTTATATCTAACCCAACATTTTTAAGAGTGTACCCATCACCCCAGTGTTATTTCTTACCCATCACCCCAGTGTTATTTCTTACCCATCACCCCAGTGTTATTTCTTACCCATCACCCCAGTGTTATTTCTTACCCATCACCCTAGTACTATTTCTTACCCATCACATACAGTAGTATTATTTCTGCTGCTGTTTATTCTGCTCACATGTTTATAGAGCGTATGCTGTATTTCTGTTCTCTTTCTTCTGTGATGCTACAGTATGTGATTTGTAACACTAGTTTTGGCAACACTGTATCAAACAGTCGTGCTAATAAAACACCTTTGAATTGAAAAATGAGAGAGAGAGAGAAAATGTATGTGTGTGTCCACATACTGTATATGTGTATGTACTGTATATGAGAGTGTGTGTACGTGTGTGTGTGTGTGTGTGTGTGTGTGTGTGTGTGTGTGTCTGTCCATATGTGTATGATAATATGTTTGAATGTGTATCCATGTGCATGCGTGTGTGTGTGTGTGTGTGTGCTGTGACAGCCCTGTGATAAATGATGAACTGAACATAATTACGAAGCCTTCTGCAGGTGTGTGTGTGTGTGTGTGTGTGTGTGTGTGTGTGTGTGTGTGTGTGTGTGTGTGTGTGTGTGTGTGGGTGTGGGTGGGTGGGTGGGTGTGTGTGTGTGTGTGTGTGTGTGCAAAGAGGACACACACTGAGACGCAGGCTCCGCCCCCTCCTCAAGGTTTTGGCACGCCACTCAAGTGGTCCCTATGGTTAGCGTTGCCATGGCAACCGCCCTGTGTCCACCAGTTGGCCTTTGAGTCGGGGTTTTAAAATAACTCTGATGTAAAAGCACTTTAGCACAATTTACACACACACACACACACACACACACACACACACACACACTGCACAATTTATACAGCTCTGCTCTGATCAGCCTGTGGGCTGGAAACATGCGCTTGTTTAGATTAAGTGCAGACTAACAGAAGCGAGACGCTGGTATGGACGGATGATGAGGTGTTAGAACACTTACCCCGACACACACCTCTGGCTCTGAGTCTGCCGTCGCTCAGAAACGCCCCAAATCCCAAATCTGAGAGGAACTGATTAGTGTGTGTGTGTGTGCGTGTGTGTGTGAGCATGTGTGTGTGCGCGTAATGCCAATGCCAGGAACGCAAAAGCAAAGCATCAAAAATGCCTCTCAGCTACGGCAGTGGACGCACACACACACACACACACACACACACACAAATCAGCTATGGCAGTGGAGCGCACACACACACACACACACACACACACACACACACACACACACACACACACACACACAAATCAGCTATGGCAGTGGAGCGCACAGAAATGTGCTTCCTGTTTAAGTTCAGAAACAAATTTGACCTCTTGGAGGAAATGAGAAATAATCCCAGAGGCAGAAAAAGCAAATTAAACGGCCCGGCCGGACTTCAGAGACAACTACAGCTAGACTAGACACAACTGAAGACTACAGCTAGGCTAGACACAACTAAAGACTACTGTAGACTAGACTAGACACAACTAAAGACTACAGCAAGACTAGACACAATTAAAGACTACAGCTAGGCTAGACACAACTAAAGACTACTGTAGACTAGACACAACTAAAGACTTAAGCTAGACTAGACACAACTAAACTACTACCAGGCTAGACACAACTACAGCTAGACTAGACTACACACTACTAAAGACTACAGTGGACAACAGAAGAATGTGAATGGGCTAGCACTGAATGGGCTAGCAGCGGGCTAGTACTGAGTGGGCTAGCAGCAGGCTAGCACTGAATGGGCTAGCAGCAGGCTAGCACTGAATGGCCTAGCAGCAGGTTAGCACTGAATGGGCTAGCAGCAGGCTAGTACTGAATGGGCTAGCAGCAGGCTAGTGCTGAGTGGGCTAGCAGCAGGCTAGCACTGAGTGGGCTAGCAGCAGGCTAGTACTGAGTGGGCTAGCAGCAGGCTAACACTGAATGGGCTAGCAGCAGGCTATAACTGATGGGCTAGCAACAGGCTAGTACTGAATGGGCTAACAGCAGGCTAGTTCTGAATGGGCTAGCAGCAGGCTATAACTGATGGGCTAGCAGCAGGCTAGCACTGAATGGGCTAGCAGCAGGCTAGTTCAATCCACCAGACAAGACAGCAGTTAGAGTTCAGTCAGCCCACCAAGAGTCTCATGGTAGTTGCCTCAGGCAGAATCAGGGGCCCATCAGAACCAATCAAATTAGGGTGAAATCAGCGTTGGCAGGGCTGCCAAGTTTCATACAACGGCAAGCGTGAGATGAGTCTGTCTGCAAATTTTTTTTGACTGTCACTCTCAAAGCGTGACACTTGGCAGCTCCGATTAGAGTCGCTTTTTCAAGTGTTAACTGACCAAGAGGAGAGGCAAATAAATGTTACACAGCTCTGCAACAAATATAGGACAGTGATAGACTTATAGCAGCCTTACAACAGTAGGCTACATGTTAACTTGGGGACTCAAGGAGAAACAGCGAATCAACAGTGAACAAAATCTATCAAGTAGGAGAACGTTTTAAATGTGGGACTAACAGCGCTCAACGCCAAGACCCGCCTTACGTTGCTTCTGATTGGTTTATATTGCGTTTTGCCTTCCGTGGTTGGTTAGATTTAGGCACAAAGGACTGATGGATTGGTTATTGCGGTCAGTCAATCAGAGTTGCTCGAACTACGGCAAGGCAAGACAAGGACCAAAGCGTGTCAAAGCGTGAGACTTGGCAGCCCTGGCGTTGGGGAAATCAGCGTTGGCTTAGATTGTTGTTAAATATGAGGCGGCCAGATAAAGACTTATTATCTACAGAGCTACAGTATGTGTGTTTTCTCCCAAGCTCATCAGAAAGTGTGTGTGTGTGTGTGTGTGTGTGTGTGTGTGTGTGTGTGTGTGTGTGTGTGTGTGTGTGTGTGTGCGTGTGCGTGTGTGCGCGTGTGTGTGCGCGCGCGCACGCGTGCACGCGTGTGTTTACTCAGTTCTCAACTCTGTATGAAGGAGTCTAACAGGCCCTTCTGCAGTTGATACCTAAGTATCAACTGCAGAACCTTCAGTACCTGAAGTGAGAGCTATTCTTACCTGTTGGCGTACGGAGAGCTATTCTTACCTGTTGGCGTATTGTTCCTCCCCCGTCATGACCTTCTGGTAATCTCGGGGATAATCCCTGACCTTCTCCGCTCATAACCCGCCCTCAGCCGTGATTAACTTATTCTGCCCTCGTGAGAGACGGCGGAGTCGAGAGCAAGAAACAGCCGTATTAATATTGGGCTGCGTTGGCAGGTGAAGGAAGAGCTCTCATCAGACTTGTATTAAAGGGCCGGAATCCCATCACTCTCCAAATGAAAAAGATAGCCTCCCCTGGCTTCTGATTGAAGTTTGATATCATCCTCAAGCAAATATAAATGGATTTCATCTTTAATAGCTGCAGTTAATCCCCTGATGTGATTTTGAGGTCTCCATAGACGCAGGTCAATGATGTTAAGAGGAAGGGGTCTATTAAGAACACCGTAATAACATTCTTTTGAAACGCTCTGGAATGCCACGAATTACCTCTCCGGAACAATAATGTCTGGAGGAAATGAATTCCAAAATTCCGAGTCGGAACGACGAGCCTTTGTCTCCAAAAATCGGATTAGGAATTGTTTGGACAGATGTCAAAGCGGGCCTGTTGATGTGTGTGTGTGTGTGTGTGTGTGTGTGTGTGTGTCTGCCAAGGCACCAGGCACAGCGGAGCTGAGCTACCACTGTTGGGACAACAAGAACAGAGTGAGAACCAGCAATGCCTGCACCCACCTCCGCACAACACACACACACACACACACACACACACACACACACACACACACACACACACACTACACACACACGACATATTAACACACACACACACACGGACACACACTACACACACACACACACACACACACACACACACACACACACACACATTGATACACAGACAGACACACACACAGGCACGCACACACACACACACACACATACACACTGACACACAGATACACACAGACGCAGGCCTAGGCTGTGTAAACCGGGTGTTTGGCGCGGCGTGGACGTTAGCGAGGGAAGGCATTAATTAGCTGGCAGCAGTCCCTCAGCATCAGGAGGACAATCACACACTTTAATCTGGCCTGTGCTGCCTTATAGTCTACCTCAGGATGGAACACACACACACACACACACACACACACGCCTGTGCTGCCTTATAGTCTACCTCAGGATGGAACACACACACACACACACACACACACACACACACACACACACACGCCTGTACTGCCTTTTAGTCTACCTCAGGATGGAAGGCACACACACACACAAACACACACACACACACAGGCCTGTGCTGCCTTTTAGTCCTACCTCAGGATAGAGCACACACACACACACACACACACACTCACACTGACACACACACTCACACACACACGCCTGTGCTGCCTTTTAGTCCTACCTCAGAATGGGGCACACACACACACACACACACACACACGCCTGTGCTGCCTTTTAGTCTACCTCAGGATGGAAGGCACACACACACACACACACACACACACACACACGCCTGTGCTGCCTTTTAGTCCTACCTCAGGATAGAGCACACACACACACACACACACACACACTCACACACGCACGCACGGACACACACGCCTGTGCTGCCTTTTAGTCCTACCTCAGAATGAAGCGCACACACACACACACACACACACACACACACACACACACACACACACACACACACACACACACACACACACACATACACACGCGCGCCTGTGCTGCCTTTTATGCCTCAGAATGGAACAGACATTTGCCAGGCTTTTGGGTCCTAATCAGAGAGCAGTGTGTGACCAATGAAAGTCCTCTTACCTGTGATGAAGTGGTGTGTGTGTGTGTGTGTGTGTGTGTGTGTGTGTTTGCACACTTGCTTGCTTGTACTGTGTATGTCAAGTTTGTGTATGCCTGTGTGTGTGTGTGTGTGTGCGTGTTTGCGCACTTGCTTGCTTGTGCTTGCTTGTACTTGCTATGTCTCTAAGTGTGTGTGTGTGTGTGTGTGTGTAGGTATGTGTGTGTCTGTCATTTATTTTCTCTCATTTATGTATGTCCCTGCAATTATATGTGTGTGTGTGCCCGCATGTGTGTGTATGCCCGCATGTGTGTGTGTGCCCGCATGTGTGTGTGTGTGTGTGTGTGTGTGCCCGCATGTGTGTGTGTGTGTGTATTGTAAGAGAGGCAGATTGAGTGAGCGGTAGGCAGGGCAGGAGATTTAACCTCCAGCACAGAGCGCTTTGATCAGAGCTTTGTAGCCTCTCCACACGATCACTCCTTCAAACGCTGCACAAATTGCAGCCGCCACCACTGACCCGGAATGAGCCCTGGGAAACGTAGCGGCCAATAACTATGCATTTCAGTTATTAACCTCGGGGTAATAGCCACGCGCGTCACACACGGGCCAGCCATGCACGCAGATGCAGCTGAACATGACAGGACACCAAATATTTATCCTGATAGTTTCTTTTTTTATTTCTTTTTTTTCATTATTATTTATTTTTCTGGCTATCTGGCCATTTTCACATTTCTATTTCCACTTTGTGCTTGCCCTTCTTTTGCTGTCTTAATTTATCTACTTTCAATATTTTTCTCTGTGTATTTCTCTCTCTCTCTCTCTCTGAATCTCTCCCTCACACATCATGTTTTTGTAAACTCTTGGATGGGGGACTTTAGCAGTGTTGTTTTCTTAGCCCTCCACAGCATGGTAAAGCTACACAACTTACTGTAAGCTGACGATGCACAGGACAAACGATGCTACACAGCAGCAACACTGCTGTCCCTGAACATCGCTGCTGTGCACATTCCCATCGGTATTGTATGTTTCTGGAGTGGTGTGCAGTAGGCTACATGCAGAATGCACAGTGTATTGGGCCACATTACAGAGTGGTGTGCAGTATGGCCACACATTATGCCATAGTAGACCTAGCGCAATGTGTTGTGTGTAGTGTTAGCAATAGCGTCTCTGCAGTAGTGTTAGCGATAGCGTCTCTGTAGTAGCATTAGCTATAGCACAACTCTGCAGTAGTCTTAGCTTTAGCATCTCTGCAGTGTTGCTTTAACGGTAGCATCTATGCTGTGTAGCGTTAGCTGCAGTATCTCTGCTGTGTTGCTTTAGCGGTAGCATCTCTGCTGTGTAGCGTTAGCTGCAGTATCTCTGCTGTGTTGCTTTAGCGGTAGCATCTCTGCTGTGTAGCTTTAGTGGTAGCATGTCTGCTGTGTAGCGTTAGCTGCAGTGTCTCTGATGTGCAGCGTTAGCTGCAGTGTCTCTGCTGTGTAGCTTTAGCGGTAGCATCTCTGCTGTGTAGCGTTATCAGTCCCCCCGCGTGCTGCAGTGTAATTTCATGCATGAGGGGAGGAGTGGGGAGATGCTCCTGCTGCCTGAGAAGATGGAGGTGCAGCAGTCAGTTATTAATTACCCTCTGGAGTCCACAGCCAGCCAGGAGAACCACACATCCCATCACTGGACAAGTGAGACAGGACCACCCTAAAGCAGACCTATTTTGGACAAAAATATTAGTCAAACAGTATTATGACATGTGTATCACCTTAAATAGGAATACTTTAGATAGGCCTACAGTATAATAGGAATCTTAGAGCATTTGGGGACACACTACAAAGGGTAAGGATGTACCCAGGTGTGTGTGTGTGTGTGTGTGTGTGTGTGTGTGTGTGTGTGTGTGTGTGTGTGTGTGTGTGTGTGTGTGTGTGTGTGTGTGTGTGTGCGTGTGCGTGCGTGTGCGTGTGTGTGTGTCTCTTGAGTTAACAGCTGATGCTTTAGGGCCCTTTTGCTTCTGAATGCAGGTACTCATCTCAAAGCTCTTAATCCACACAGATTCAGCAGCAAGATGTGTGATGCCTGGTGATGGTTTAGGATCACACCACTCTGTCTCAGCTCAGCACTGGAGGAGGAGGGAGGTCGTAATGCTGATGTGCTGTTACTGTACGTAC